>NC_056739.1:776085998-776345998 GCF_019279795.1 Protopterus annectens | reverse complement strand
ATTATGCATTCAACAGAATTTGGGTACATTTCTCTTGGTACACTTCAAGTTGTCACTGGGCCAAGAGAAATATATAAGCATTAAGCAGAATTTGAAGACATTTCTCTGGTACAGTTCAACTTGTCCTTAGTCCAACATAAGCATATAAGCATTAAACATAATTTGTATACATTTCTTTTGGTGCGGTTTAACTTGTCACTGCCATAATTGAAGTATGTAAGCATTTGACAGAATTTGGGTACATTTGTCTTCATATGCTTTGACTTGTAACTGACCAGACAAAAGTATAGAACCATTCAACAGAATTTGGGTACACTTCTCTTGGTACAATTTAACTTGTTCCTGGCGCAATAGAACATGGCAGTCATTAAACAGAATTTGTGCACCTTTCTGCTGGCCCAGTAAATGTATGAAAGCATTCAACAGAATTTGGATACATTTCTTTTGGTGCAGTTCAGCTTGTCACTGTCCGGACAGAACATGATAAACATTCAACAGATCTGGGTATATTTCTGTTGGTATAGTTTAACTTCTAGGAGCACCTAATTTAGGTCAGCTAGTATTCAAATGACATCTCTGTATATGTTAACAATTATGCTGTATTTTATTTTTCTTTTTGGCTAACCTTTGTAATTTAATTAATGCTCTTAACATGTTTAATTGTGTAAATGTACCACTGTTGGAGCTTTTCTCCTCGGGTCTCCACTGAAAATGGGCTTGTGCTCAGTTGGACCAACCTGGTTAACAAATGTGAAATAAATTAAATTAAAATACATAAATAATCAACAAGAACAACTGTATTTCCACTCAGAAACCAGGCATTATGTGTCTGTTTTACTTAAAAAGTTCCCAAAGATTCAGTAAGATAATTTTGGCAGTGTCATTTAGTTTTATGCATTATATAACAGCACTTACACTGCTAATAGAAGTTCTGTGTCTGGTTCTTGAGTATAAAACAATTTCCCCATTTAAATTAACTTGATTAACAAAAATTGATAAATGCATTAAGTCTTTAAGGGTTTATCTTTCCAGCTCTGAAGGCTGTGGGATCCTCAGACTTAACTGTATAAGAAGGCAATAGCATTCGCTAATATCCAAGTGTTGTCAGAGTGAAAATGCACAGACCTCAGTGGATCACCAAGACCACATCCAAAGCCACAGAGGCTGTCAATGTGGCAGTAGCAAAAAACAGAGAGAGATAGGCAAGGTAAAACACATTCAATCCACAAGGGAGAGGAATGTTAGGATAATGGCATCCAAACTAACAGGTATGGTCAAGACGGTAAATCTGGAACTGGGTAGACAGCAACACCTGAGATCTGCACAGATTGGAGGTATAAGAATCATTGCAAATAAAAGGCTATTAGACCAGAGGCCATGTGTGCCTCACCAATAACCACCCTCTGGTTCTACTAACCTTTTCAAGGAGGGCTAGGTCTGTAAGTCCCACAGCATATTTTAATGAAACCATAAACCTGCAAAACAAGGTAATGGCAATGGCACCCAAGCCTTCAGGTATGGTGAAGACAACTATTCCACAAAGCTGAATGAACTTACAGAATAAAACTTCAGGTCTACTGCTGTGACACAAAGGGTAAAACTTGAATTCATTTAGCAAAATAGGCATTGACAACACCAGCAGGACAGGAAGGAGAGTGACATGACAGTGCTTGTCACAGATGATCGATGCTTGCTCATACCTGGGGTGTTCCTCCCATGGTAGAACCTCAAGTGGAGACTAAACATCAGTCAGTGGCTCCTGCAGCAAGGGGATGAGGCAGGCAGTGCCTTCCAAACATTATGTCAGTCGTATCACACCCCTTGCTAACTTCAGTATCCACGGCACTGCACTGGAGGCATAAGAACCAAAGTAGAAAAACCTCACTCTGCCACACTCACCCCAAGGGAGAAGAAAACAACCTTAAGTCTGTCGAAGCTGGGGAAATGAATGGGATAGTTGAGCATACATAGAGGAAGTTTGACAGTTAAGAGAGGGACTGGAGTCTGTACATATCTCATGTCTACTGAGACTGGCAGGATAAAGATCTCTATACCCTCAGGGACTATGAAGACATTGGCACCCCAAGCATTCAATAATCATCAACATTAATACCCCAGACCTGTAAAGAATGTCATGATAATGGCACCTAGACCTGCAGGGATTGATAACACAAAGGTACTCCTAAGTCTGCAAGGACTTACAACAGTAAGTCAAGACTTCTGGAGGACTATTAGGGACATGACCCAAACCATACGCGCTAGATGAATAGTGACTTCTGACAATCTCAGAGTCTCAGAGAGTGAGAAAGAAAGGGTAATGACACCCTCAAACTCACAAAGATTGAGTGGATGTGACATTTACATCACAGTGGCTGCTTTTAATGTGTTAAAGGTTATAATGATAAAGGCATTCTCAGGAATAAAAATTCAAAAGTCAGCATCATCAGACTTTAGCACAGACATGTAGGGTAATCATAAATCTGGGGGACACAAGGACAGCAATGGGGGAGACAGTAGGACAACAACTGTACTTTAAATTCACAAGGACTGCAAGACAATAACATTTGAAAAAAAACACTGATAATGACAGACAGTTTATTGCACTACAGTCCCAGAGTACATACTCGGATGGCAGAATACATTCATACAATGGGCAGTGCAGTGGTGCAGTGGTAGCGTTGTTGCCTCATAGCAAGAGGTTCTCTGGTATGATTCTCGGTTGGGGTGCCTTCTGTGAGGAGTCTGCATGTCCTCCCTATGTTTGTGTGGGTTTTCTCTGGGTGCTCTGGTTTCCTCCCACGTTACAAAGACATGCGTCTGGAGCATTTCTCCCTGGGCCTTTGCTGACAATTGCCTTGTTCTAAGTGGGATTTTCCCAGTTAACAAATGTTAAATAAAATAAATAATACTTTAAACCTAAGCAGACCTCCTAACTTCCTTGCAGTCCAAGGTATACACCTGAAAACTTACACAGAACTGACAGCATTGCAGTTAAACATTGAGGCTGTTGGATATTAATGCCATGAAATCCACAAGGATACAACTGCTTTTATAAATCACTAAAGACTGGAAGCTGTTACTCTGAGAATCGAAGGGAATGTCAGGGTAATACTGAGTAATACAGATGTTGTTAAGAGAGTAATTCTTCTTCTTCCAAACTGACAAAGACTGGCAATATCCTTTCATCTTACTCTCAAAGGTGGTTAGTAAAATAATGACACTAAATAAAGTATGGCATGCAGAGAAAAATCAGATAATGACACACACTGAGGGAACACATAGTAATGACATTTTAAATTCTTAAGTGCTATAAGCAGATAGAACTCTAAAATTGCATTCCTAGGTCAAGGGCCGTTTATAAATGACTGACCTGGCACATGTGCTCCTTAAGTGTAGGTAAAGAAGAAGTATCTTTCTGTTACTTAACGAACAGCATACTGGCTGGCCTATGCAATACGCCCCTTAAATCCACAATGATCCACAAAGTTGTTAATCTCCTCAGCCTTGATAAACAGTTAAGCTACTTCATTCAATAAGAGGTCTGAAAAAGCTTCCAAATCACCTGCAACTTTCATTGCCAGATTAAAAAAAAAAAAAAAAAAAAAACAATGCACATTGCAGAAACTTTCTCTATACAAATAGCTGTGCAAAAATATGTGCACCCATATAATAACAACCCCCCCCCATTATCAGCTCACAAGTAAGAAATGAATATTCAGAAAGCACATGTCAACTCCTGAACTTCCACATGAGTTTAAAGTTAAAAATTTTGTAGCTAAGTCCTATGAACTGTGCTTTGAAAGCTTGTGGCTGTGGAAGGAGATGGATGTTTTGCAAGTAAAATGAAATCAGGAAATTGCTTACCTGTTGCAAGGTTTCCTGCAGGGTCTGGACAGAGATCGACAGAGTCCTGCTCTTTCCCCAAGAGAAAGCAGCAAGCAGCAAGCTGAGAGAGGCCAGAGACAGGGCCAATCCTGCCAGCAGAAGCAACAGTCGCCACTGAAGACGTCCCTTTCCTCGTAACAAACTGCTTCCCTTCTTTCCATAACACCTCTCCATTTTAACGAGCTCTGCTGCCGGCATTTCAGAATGAGCCCCCCAAGTGTGGGAAAGCAGTGCATGTGTAAACAAAACCAGCAGCTCTCAGCAGTGTTTCCAGCACATGTGCCAAAAACATGACAGGAAACTAGCTACAGAACCTGCTGCTGAGAAAAGCTGCTCTTAAAGGGCTTCTGTGGGTACAGTGCAATACGTTCCTGTTTCACTTCTACATAGAGGGAGAGAGAATGAAGAGAGAGAGAGAGAGAGAGAGAGAGTATACACAGACACACACACACACGCACACACACACACACACACACACACACACACACACACACACACACACACACACACACACACACACACACACACACACACACACACACACACACACACACACACACACACACACACACACCCACAGTGGAGTAGCATGAATTATTACCACAATACTGAATGTAACTTTCAGTAACCCTGATCCAGGGTCCAGTTCTGTAACTCTCACATTCTTGTGATTCCGCTTTCTGCTGGCCAACGGAAACATAAACAAAAGTATTGGTCTCATATTTCACTTTCATGGGATTAGGTGGTTGAGCCTTTATTTATTTATTTTTGTTTAGAAGCCTGCTGTTTTTTTCTTCTCTACATTACCCTGTTTTGATGCTATGTGCAGAGTATTTTTTCCTTCTGAAGAATAAAGGAGAGACTGGAACTCTTTCGTACGCTCATTGCTATTTACTGGAAAAGTGGAAATATCAGATTGGCCAAATGCCAGAAATAAATGATAAATGCTGAGTCAATAGCGCAAAAACATGAACTGTTTCAAGCCATGGAATGAATAAAATGATTTAAAACTAAACCAGACTATAGTGAGAGCTGCGGATGTAGAAATTACTCTCTGAGCTTTCTTTTCATGTGACTTTTTATTCTTAGGAAAGCCTACTAAATAGAAATAACTGTTTTGTAAGCGAGCCTGTAATAGTGTATTGAACAGAAAGAACTTCCCTGTTTACTAATGCATGCACTGGGAATTAAACCTATGTTTGTTAGATATGTAAAATTTATGAACAATTTGTTAATGTTTTCTCTTCTTAACAGTGTTACTAATGTTTGTTGAGTTGGTGTTGCCATATATTATGGCAAAGCTTTACAAACATTACTGGCATTATTACATAAGCATGTTGGAGAAATGTGAAACAGTGCCTGATGTGCTGACATGGACTCATTTCCAAAAGAAGGGCACAGAGACTATGACTAATCTATACTAGGAATAGCAGGTTCTTGGTGCTGTGTTTGTGACAGATCATTACATTCTTTCAAACATTTGACACAGCTCGAAGGTATGGCATCAAATCATTAACAGGTGCTTGATAAGTCTAGGAGGGACCACAAAACATCTTAGATAATTAACAGACCCTGGGATGACACACACTGGACTATCCTTGTATTTACATGATTACCTGTGGCTGCAGAACAGACACAAGTAAGGACCACAGAATTATGAGTAGAGTTCTGTGCTGACCATTAGGAAAACCATGGAGCTATCAGTGGACTTTGGTATGAGATACTATATAATGTGTATATAATGAGGGAAACATACTCACAAGCGAGGAGAGTGTGTTGAGGAGATGGAAAGAGTACTTTGAGGGGTTGATGAATAAAGAGAATGAGAGAGAGAGAAGGTTGGATGATGTGGGGATAGTGAATCATGAAGTACAATATGGATATGTGCCCATAGAATGGCGCACAGCAACGGTGGTCCCACTACACAAGGGTGGGGCCACAACTGACCCTGGGAACTACCGACCAATAAGCCTGACCAGTCTGATCTGTAAGGCTATGGAGCGAATCATTATGGAACTCATAAATGGAGAGATTGGGAACCTCTAGTCACTGGACCCCACACAGTTCAGCTTCGTCAAGGGAAGATCATGCCTCCTGAACCTGGTGGATTTCTTTGAGACAGTTACTCAGGCTATAGATAAGGGAAAGGAGGTACACACGGCTTACCTTGACCTTGCTAAAGCATTTGACACCATTCCCCATTCAGGTATTATTGATAAGCTCACCAGCCTGGGCATAAACCCTTACTTCACAAGATGGATCGCAAACTGGCTCTCAGACAGATCCCATAAAGTAAGAGTAGCGGGATCTATGTCCGAATCCAGACCAGTAATGAGTGGTGTGCCTCAGGGCTCTGTCCTGGGGCCCCTCCTGTTTGGCATATACTTCTCAGAAGTACAGGCAAGCACGGAAGGGCTGTGGCTGACTAAGTTTGCGGACGACTGCAAACTGGGTGCTATAATAGAGTCTCCGGCCGACATGGAGATCCTCCAGAAGGGCCTAAATGAGACTGATGCATGGTGTCAAAGCCATGGTCTCAAGCTAAATGCAAAAAAATGCGTAGTAATTCCCTTTGGGAAAAACAGAGTACCCGCAATCTACAACATAGGAGGTAATCCCCTGAACTCTGAAGAAGAAATAAGGGATCTAGGGACCCAAGTAGATAGTCAGCTTTCCTTTGATAACCATGTTGCCAAAGTGGTTAGAAAATCCTTCTATATGACCCATCTGATCATGAAAGGGTTTGCATCAAGATCTAAGGATGTAATGGTGCCCCTCTACTCTTCCCTCATCAGACCCATTATTGAGTACAATGCACCAATTGGAATGTACCTGGCTAGATATCTCCAGCAGCTGGAGAGACCACAGAGGTACCTAACCAAGAGGATTAGTGGCCTCAAACAGTTGCCCTATGCAGCACGATTGAAAAAGCTAAGACTGTTCTCTGTTGCATACCGCTTTCTCAGAGGCGAATTCTGTCTAACGTACAGAGCCATGTCCAACCCAGAATTGTTGAACATGCTCCATCTTAGCAAAACAAAATCTACTCGAGCTACACGCTCTAGGGATATAAACCTCAACACAACAATGAATAGAACATGCTGGAGGGATAGATTCCCTTCGCAGAGACTTCCCTTACTATGGAACAGGGTCCCGATCTACATAAGACAGAGCCCCTCACTATCACTCTTCAAGAGCAACCTTGATGAGTGGATTAGTAACAGAAAGTTCACACTGGGGATCACACCAACAGTACTACTAGATAGGGGCCAAGGGTACTAGCTGCTAGTACAAGGGTCTAGGGAACTACTAAAGGGGTGGTGAATACCGCACAACGTGGCTGGGCTAATATATGCCTTCGGGCAGATAGCCCAGTACCAACCTATGAACCTATGAACCTATTAGCAAGGAGGAAGTAAGGATAGCTATGAAGAGGATGAAGAATGGAAAAGTTGTTGGTCCAGATGACATACCTGTGGAAGCATGGAGGTGTTTAGGTGAAATGGCAGTGGAGTTTTTAACCAGATTGTTTAATGAACTCTTGTAAAATGAGTATTTTTGTATATTATGCAGCATGTATATTTATTTATATGTATTACAAAACAGCAAGTATAGATGTTCAAATGCAAGTTTATAGGATTTACTTAGTAGTAATGTGCATTTTAGGTATAATGAAAATGAATAAAGTAGGAATATAAATATTATAATGTTTTTTTAGAATCAGCCTGTTAAAGAAAAGCAAGTATTATTGGTTGTGAAAGATTTATTGGGCAAGTCATTATTTTGGGCATAACATCGGTCATATAATTGTTTTTAAACAGTGTATGTTTTTTTAAATTAATGATTTTTTAAATTAATGAATTTGGTTAATTTGGTGCCAAAAAGTGTATAAATAGGGCTAATTGATTAATTTAGATTGTTCTGAAGAAGTCCACATTGCAGTGGATGAAAGTGCTTAATTGGATGTGTTAATGAAGCTTTGTTTTTTATTCTATTTTTATTAAACTGGTAGTATTATAGTTTGCTGGACTTGTGCTTTCTACTAGTGTATCTGGATAATAGCGTTTTGCTGTTGACTTAAAAATGAGAGAATGCCTGAGGAATGGAGAAGAATTGTTTTGGTACCGATTTTTAAGAATAAGGGTGATGTGCAGAGCTGTAGTAACTACAGAGGGATTAAATTGATCAGTCACAGCATGAAGTTATGGGAAAGAATAGTGGAAGCTAGGTTAAGAAGGGATGTGATGATTAGTGATCAGCAGTATGGTTTCATGCAGGGAAAGAGCACTACAGATGCAATATTTGCTCTGAGAGTGTTGATGGAGAAGTACAGAGAAGGTCAGAAGGAGTTGCATTGTGTTTTTGTAGACTTGGAGAAAGCATATCACAGGGTGCCCAGAGAAGAGTTGTGGTATTGTATGAAGATGTCGGGAGTGTCAGAGAAGTATGTAATACTGGTACAGGATATGTACGAGGGTAGTGTGACAGTGGTGAGGTCTGCGGTGGGAGTGATGAATGCGTTTAAGGTGGAGGTGGGATTACATCAAGGATCAGCTCTGAGCCCTTTCTTATTTGCAATGGTGATGGACAGGTTGACAGACGAGATCAGACAGGAGTCCCCGTGGACTATGATGTTTGCAGATGACATTGTGATCTGTAGTGAGAGCAGGGAACAGGTGGAGGAGACCCCAGAGAGATGGATATATGCTTTGGAGAGAAGAGGAATGAAGGTCAGCAGGACTAAGACAGAAAATATGTGTGTGAGTGAGAGGGAGGATAGAGGAATGGTGAGGATGCAAGGAGTAGAGGTGGCGAAGGTGGATGAGTTTAAATATTTGGGATGAATAGTTCAGAGTAATGGTGAGTGTGGAAGAGAGGTGAAAAAGAGAGTACAGGCAGGATGGTGTGGGTGGAGAAGTGTGTCAGGAGTGATTTGTGACAGATGAGTACCAGTAAGAGTGAAAGGGAAGGTCTACAAGAGAGTAGTTAGACCAGCTATGTTATATGGGTTAGAGACAGTGGCACTGACAAAAAGGCAGGAGTTTGAGCTGGATGTGGCAGAGTTAAAGATGTTAAGATTTGCACTGGGAGTTGGAAGGTTTGGAGACAAATCCAGAGAGGCAAGACTACGTTGGTTTGAACATGTGCTGAGGAGGGGTGCTGAGTATATTGGGAAAAAGATGCTAAGGATGAAGCTACCAGGTAACAGGAAAAGAGGAAGGCCTAAGATAAGGTTTATGGATGTGGTGAGAGAGGACATGCAGGTGGTTGGTGTGGCAGAGCAAGTTGCAGAAGACAGGAAGAAATGGAAACAGATGATCCGCTGTGGCGATCCCTAATGGGAACAGCCGAAAGAAGATGATGATATAATGTGGGGGAGAAGCATGACATTATCTATAGAAACTTAGTAGAAACTGTCAACTGGCTAGATATTATTTAGAGAGGAAAATCTGTCAAGTGTCACAGAATTAAGATCCATGGCAATCTATTCAGACACCACTTATTCAAAACAGCAACTTGATCTGAAGCAACACAAACAACTTGCATTTGTACATCCTGAATGCCAGACTTAGTGCAGTCAGTTTGAAAACTTGATAACTGCATTACTTAATGAACACCACCAAATTGCACAGAATAAAATTTGGGCATATTCACCACATTAGTAGACATTTATCAAAGTCAGGAAAGACAGCTGAATCATGTTTAAAGAATTTACCTCTGAATCATGTTTACAGAATTTAGAAATGCAACAGTTCAGGAAGGGTTACATGATTCTCCTTGGACATGCTCATAGTATGTGGAAATCCATCCTTCCACAACCCCTTTTTCATGTTTAACACATGAAATCGGGGTGTCACATAAACAGTGACATTTCTCTAGAGCCAGTTTTTACACTGCTTGGTGGCTAGCCCTGCCGCTGTTATTCTTCTGTACCAGACTCACACAGAAGTGTGCTGCTGAAGACAAAGTTTTTCTATAAGGGAAATGCCACATTATTATTGCATACATTGTAACATAATAACAAGAATCAAATGGATGACATGTAGTGTATCGAGTAGCCATTCCCCACTTCTGTTTCTTTGATGTTTTCTTTCTCCTGCCTTGTTGCTATTATAACAGAAGAATTGTCAAACTGCAGTGCATGTGATTATTGTATTCACTTTTGCATAGTGTTTCTCCTTTCCCCATGAGTGGGCAATCATGGATTTAATGTATTTAATTAACATACTCTCTGGTAAGTGACCCATTATTACTTAAACTGTTGAAACAAAGACTGTCATTAAACAAAGTGCACTGCGGAGGGGAATATTCATAGGATTATAGGAAGTCACCAGGCTAATGGCCCTAGGGCCCTTACAAGCCTAGCCAAGTTCTACCCATATTTTAATGATCAGCACAAATTGCCCCTGTCCAAGAAGGACGGAGGTGGAACCCCCGAGGTGAATTTATGGTTACCCATCCAATCGTACAGATTATGTTTGAAGAGGACTAATGAGGTGCTCTATTTGACATGAAGTGAAGGTGTGGTAACCTCTGGGAGACAAATCTATCCCTCCAGCAGGTTCTATTAGTGTCATATACCAGGTTAACGTCTTTAGAGCAACTAACCAATGTACTTGTTGGGGGGGTAGCTATTATCATATGTGTTGCATGTTAATAGGCAGAAAGCTTTGCAGACACATGTCAACAAACCTGGGGGGATGCTAAGCACCAGCTATTTAGGATCATAAGAAGATTATTAGGCAAATGGCCCCAGAGTCCTTACAAGCCTAGCCAAGTTCAACCCGTGTTCCCAAGGGTGTCTGGTTCAAGCAGATACTAAAATCAGCTTCTATTGCCCCTGTCCAAGAGAGACACAGGTGGAACCCCCATGGTAAATTTCCAGTTACCTATCCAGTCGTCCAAATTATGCTTAATTAGGGCCAACGAGGGGCTTTGTTTAACATGAATAGGAAGCTTGTTCCAAAGGTGGGGCAACCTCTGTGAGACAAATGTCTCTCTCCAGCAAGTTCTGTTAATGTCACATACTAGGTTAAGGTCCTTTGAGTGAGTGACACGTGCCATTTGACTTGTAAATGTGCAGTATTTCCATTTAAGTTCAGTCATGGATTTCTCTATATGTAAGGCACCGGTCACCTCTGAGCAGTCTGTATGACACAGAGTAAAGTGACAATGATTTCAGTCTGTCTGCATAAGAAAGATCTTGAAGACCCTGAATTTTCTTTGTAAGGAACCTTAGTGGTCTTGCCAGGAACATATCAAAGCAAGCATTGTATTCTAGTATTGGCCTGATGAGGGAAGAGTACAGGGCGTTTATAACATCTTTTGTTCTGGAGGCAATGCCCTTACTTATGAGGTGAGCAGTATAAAATGCCCTTCTTACCAATGTGGAGACATAGTGATTGACATTAAGGTTGCTGTCAACCTGTGTGCCCAGACATCTCACCACTGACTGTGTGCTTAAGGTATTGCTATTGATGTGGTAGCTTGCAGGAACATCACCCTTGCTGAAGTGGATAATGATGCATTTTATTGCATTAAGTTTGAGACCATGACTTTGGCACCAGTCATTAGTCTGCGTAAGACATTATTGCAAGATGTTGACACTGCTAGGGGTTTCAGTGACCGCTCCCAATTTGCAGTCATCAATAAACTTTGTCAGCCACAGTCCTTTAGTTTTAGCCTGTACTTCGGAGAAGTAGATTCCAAACAGTAGTGGGAGCACTGGTTACAGGTCTGCTGGAGGAGGTGGAGTTCCCTATTTTGACCGTATGAGTTCTATAATTGAGCCAATTTGCAACCCACCTGACAATATATGGGTTGATATCCAGCTAGGTGAGTTTATCAGTGGGGGGATTTTGTCAAAAGCCCTGGCTAAGTCTAGGTAGGCCATATGCACAGATTTGCCCTCATCTAGGGCATTGGTGACTGTCTTGAAGAAATCCACCAGATTTAACAGGCATGATCTCCCCTTGACAAACCCAAATTGGGTAGGGTCAAGCATTTGGAGATTTCCTATAAGCTCGACCCCACCTAGTTTGGGGATATGTTCATGAGGCAGCCGAACAGACTTTGTTAGACTTGTAGGACAAAGCTTTTTCTGAGTCATTTGAAGTGCATCTGATTTAAATGGAACAGCATACCTCTCAACTGTACAGATGTTTCTCATATTTTGGTGTGTTTTTTTCTGCTAAATCATTGAGAGTTGAAGTCACTAAATAATGACATACATTTGAGTTTCAGATTTCACATCCTTCAGAAAAATGCATGCAGAGACAAATACTGTTATTCTAGCAGCTTTCTAAACTTATAAGAGCAATATTTAAAATATGTCCCTATTTTTGTGTCTTGGTCCCTTGCCTATTTTTGGCTGTGTCCAGATTTCTTGTGCTAAGAGTTTTGAGGTACAGGGAACAGTAACTGTGGCTGGAGGCCACACAGCACTATTTGCAGTTCCTTTCATCGAGTTTCTGTTTTGTCAGTCTTAAAAGATAAACATCCCAGGTATGTCTCTGCTGTTTATAAAGCAGTTAAAAAAATATGAAGATGTCATGTCAAAGCTAAGTGTTAACGATTTACGTAAACTTTAAAATCTCTACCTTTCTTCTGGGAGTGCCTGCTAATGTAGAAAGATTTTATGACTGTTTGGCCCGTGACATTTAGTTTTTGGGTTACTATTTTTGGGACTTTCAAATGAATAGCTTGGCTGTGCTGCATTTTTTAATTTAACTCCTTATTAACTTTGTTAGGTTTCCTTCATAGCTGGCATGCAACTGAAAATTACCACAACGCTGGTGTAATCTTTCATTCAGAGTAGCACAGTTCTAAGTCTTTGATTTCTGTTTTTCCTCTTTGATGAAACACATTTAAAGAAAATTACAAAACAACACTGAATTTTTCAGAATGGTTTGCTGAAAGCAAACTTGTACACATGCTGAAGTTGCATAACTGTACTAAATGAATATGATTCATGTGATCATCTCCCGCCTGTTTAGGCACATTTAGACATACAAGTGAATAAAAAGGAGACAGAGAGCATCTTAGCACTTCAGTCTTTTTTATTACTTTCCAAATAATGGCAAATATTCTATGTTTTACCTAGTTATAGAGTAGCTGTGCTGTGTAGGCTGCCAGAAGCAAAACTGGTGACCTGGGTTTATAAAAAGAGTTTCTGTTTGTCTAAGCAATGTCCAGTTAAGCACAATAAATGTAAGCTTACCTAGCCAGTTGGGTAGCATTGATTAAGAAACGTTTATAACTTAACCCAAAGTAATGTGACCTCAGAGTAGGTTGTAGAAGTTAAGGATATATTAGGCTG
Organism: Protopterus annectens; assembly: GCF_019279795.1. Lineage (NCBI taxonomy): Eukaryota > Metazoa > Chordata > Ceratodontiformes > Protopteridae > Protopterus > Protopterus annectens. Next base: position 776,332,794 of record NC_056739.1, on the reverse strand, counting down.
AATCTTCCCACATCAGTGCATCCTTCAGTCTCATTTGATTGAGTCCATTTAATTATGTTTCGTTTTATCAAGAGGTAAACATTATTGTATAAAATACATTGGAGAAAATGAGTGAGTGAGCACTAGGCTTTCAAAGGCTGACATTTATCTGTAGGAGTTGTAGCCTTTGTGTTGTTTCTGCAAGATTTAACTGGGAGCAGCCATAATAACAAAGATGAGACTATGGCAGTGCCCTAGTTTGCATACACATGATATTATTAATATATAGATTTAAAAAATGCATTTTATGGGCACTGTACAGGCAGATAAGGTTTAGCTCTGATTATGCTGTCATGGCTGTGTTTGTCAGGTATTCTGGAAGCTGTGCCATAGGATAGGAGTGATAGCTTTTACTACTGCAGCAACATGCGACATCAGTTGTGTTTGTCCCATGAATGTGTGGGTGTGGGTGTGTGTGTGTGTGTGTGTGTGTGTGTGTGTGTGTGTGTGTGTGTGTGTGTGTGTGTATGTTTAGAAATGTTCAGTGTCCTCATCATTTCTTAATGATTTGGGACCATCAGAGAGGTGGTAGGCCAGGCACAACATTTATCAGAACCAATTAAATAGTTTACTAACATACAATGTAAGTATCAGAAGATATAACAAACCTACTGGCTGACAAATTCAGTTTCAATATTAACCTTCTCTTCTCCTCAGTCTTCTCTTAGGAAATACCATCAAACATAACTCCCCCTGCTGTCACTAGGGAACAGGTCCTTAAGGCAAGAAGACTGTATCAATGGGTCCAGACAATATGCCATGATGCCTTCTAAATAGCTTGAAAAATGACCTATCAGATGCTCTGGAATTACAGTTTAACTGTAGCCTCCAAACAGGCTTCATGCCCCATGAATAGAGAACAGCAGCAGTCATCCCTCTGCACAACGGTGGGCCATCTACAGACCCTGGAAACTACAGACCCATCAGTCTCACTAGTCTCATATGCAAAGCCACGGAAAGAATTATCATGGAAATGATCAATAATGACATAGTAAACCCCAGACACTAGTCCCAACCCAGTTTGCTTTCAACAAGGGCAGGTCTTCCATACTCAGTCTGGTGGACTTCCTTCAGAAGGTCACCAAAACAATGGATGAGGGCAAAATGATTCATACTGCCTACCTTGAACTGGCCAAGGGATTTGACATAATATCCCACTTGGGAATTGTTGACAAACTCAAGAGGTTAGGTAGAAACCCTTACATCACCCGGTGGATAGCCAACTGGCTCACAGACCCATAAAGTTAGAATTGGAGAGGCCAACTCTACAAGGGGGCCAGTCATAAGAGGAGTACCTGAGGGATCAGTACTGGGACCACCGGTCCTTTTTGGCATTTAATTCTGTGAAGTCAAAGCCAATGTCAGTAGCCTCTGGCTGACTAAATTTGCAGATGATTGTAAATTAGGAGCTGCATTAAATCCCACACTGGCATTCATCAGACCTATCATTGAGTACAATGACCCCTTTGGTATGTATCTAACCAGGCATATCCAAAAACTGGACTGTCCAAGGATTTAAGTAACATTTCCTATGCAGACCGCCTCAAGGCTCTATCCCTGAATTCTGTCACCTACAGGCTATTGAGGGAAGATGTATGCATGGCATACATGGCATTGTCAGACCCCAATCTGATGGACCTCTTGCATATCCACAAAACAAACAGCACTAGAATTACCCATTCTAAAGACTTAAACCTTGCCTGAGATATAAATAGAATCTGTTGGAGAGCATGTATGTATCCCAGAAACTACCCCGTACTGGAACAGGATCACCATCCATGTGAAGCAGAATTCCTCCCTAAACCAATTCAAGTGTAACTTGGACAATTGGATGGGGAACAGGAAATCCATCCCTTGTTTGGCACCTATGTCTCTAATGGACACAGCAGCCTATAAACAGTTCATCTCCCAGGCCCTACTTGTAAATGTTTCATCTCACAAGCTCCTGCTTACACTTATCAGGAGTACCAGAACTTGTCAGAGATTGGCGATGGATGGCTAGGCTTAAAAAAGCCCTTGTAGTCATTAGCCTAATAAAAACCTATGAACATGTGGTGTGAGGTGTCCTAATTGTGAAGTGCCATGATGACTCATGAACTTGTAGAATTAGCTAACCTGTTGATAAGAGGATTAGAATGTGAAATACAGAAACTCAGGAGGTTGATGTAGGATGTGAGTATAGGTGGTGGAGCAGCATTGAAAGAGGGTCAGTGGGCAAGGTGGTAGCAAGGTCCAGCAGAGGTGTTATTTGCGTTGAGTGATTGAACATTGCCCCATGGCAGAACCTGTAGAAATCAAGACAGTGAATACTGGAAATGATGGGAAGAGGATGTAAGAGGAAAGGGGAAGGCTGGCAGGCAAACAACTAACAGGAGAGGGCATCAAAGTAATAAAGGATTCAAGAAAAAGGGAAGGGTAGGTGGAGGAGTACAGATGGGAGGTGAGTAGGTAGGCAGGAGATGGAGCAGTGGGAGAAAAAAGAGGAACCTAGTACAGAGAAGATGGGGCAACTAATAGAAATGAGGTGCAGATCAAGGCTGAGGCAGTAACACAGGGAGCCCAGGGAAGACTGGAAGATCACAGAGTGACTAACAGAGGGTACAGGATGGTGGGATGAATCAGGAGGAGAAAATTAAGAGAATGTGACAGACAAACAGCTACCAGAAAGAGGTAATTTGAAATTCAGGGTGGAATAAGAGTATGAGATGTGGAGAGCAAGGGGTTAGGTAGGACTGGAGCATTAATAACAGAGGTGCAGGCAAGGTACTAATTGTAAGTGATTCTGTTATTGGGGGATCAGAACCTTGAGGGCATGTAACAAGGCAGGTCTGGCCTTAATGAAGACAGAAGCAGTTCTGACCATAAACAGTACTGTGGAGGAGGAAGAATGGGTGGTGGAAATGGTGGCCTGGCATCAAATAGAGTGGGAGTAGTAGCCAGGTGGGCAAAACATCAAGAGGCTGGGTGTGTGTGGACTTTCGCAGAGCTCCAACAGTAGCTGTGACAAGCACACAAGGAGAACTTAAAAATGAGTATTACAGTGTGGGAAGGGGGGGTCGCAGTATGTCGGTAGCAAGGGGAAGGTGTGGACTAGAAAAGGTCTTTGTTTGGAAATAGATTCCACCTCATTAAAAGAGTAGGAACATGTCCGAGGTAAGACAAGTATGAAGACACTTCTGTGGGGAGTGATACAGCAAGAATAAAAGGAGAGCGCTTAAGCCCAGATTCCAAAAAGGAAGTTTATACCACAAAATGACTAATAATCATTAAACCCGCATAATTTATTCACCTTAATATTCAGTTGAACAGCACTTTTAAGCACAGAAAGTTCAAATTCAGCGTGCTTTTCGTCCCCAACCAACTTGAAGCAGGACTTCATCCGAAAGAATAAGAGCACTTTTGAACACATTCTTAAGAACTAAAGCTTTGGTTATGTCATAACTAGTTGATTAATCAAACAGGAACAATTACTAAAAATACAAATGTTTAAAGGTACACCAGTAGAAATTCAGCAAGGTAAACCAATATGCAAGTAAAAATATATGCAAGTAAAAAATGTGAGTGGAATACATTCTAAAATCTTTAAAAAATGCATTATTTTGTTTGCAAAAGAAGCATTGCTTGTAAAACTTTTGCAGTTCCAGGTAAAATCTAAAAGAAGCACACAATAATTTGTTGGCTCTCTGTTTCAAAACAGGAATTAAAGAAACACGATCATTAATACCCGGCGGTGGGGGTGAATAGCATCCGAGTTTAATTGCCAGTAAAGCTTCCTAAGCTCAGGTTTGTCATACCAGGCCTCTCCTCTGATATTAGGGCTAATTTTTTCCAAAATAGTAAATGAAAGCTGATGAAAATTAATACAAACCAAAGTGTGTCTGTATAAAGCATTGTTGTCATTGTAAGTTGTGTTGTCATAATGGTGTTCATAAATTTATTTCTTAAACTTTCTGTTTTTCCAGTATAAAACACTGAACACGCAGTACACAGAGCAAGGTAAACCACTCCTTTAGTATTACAACTACCTTTTTCAGGATGAACAGTACTATTCAAGGAATTGTTTATAGTTGTTACATCCAATTCAAGTACCACATTGTGTGGTGCCGTTGCGTAACCTGGCACTATAGTCTGGACAGCTTGATCTTTCAAGAATATTTTAATGCTCTTAGCTGTTTTGTAAATACACTGGTTCCATAGCAGCAATATTTTAAATATACATATCACTTGTAAGGATAGACCAATACTGATTAACAATTATTTTTACACTTTTGGAGCCTATATCATGTTGTACAGTCAAGCCTCCAGTGTATTTCGGCAGCAGGTCAGCCTAGTGATCCCTCTAGCTTAAAGGAAAAGATCCGCGGGAATCATTAACAGCTTTTGTAGTCACAGTATAGGCATTACTATTGTTGGGTAACAACTCCGTCTCCAGAAGTGGTAAAAATTTGGTCCCCCAAAGACTTTGTCACTAACACTTTTTACAAGGGCAAGGGAATAGTTTATTTCAGGAAACATATTTTCAAGTTTTTGTTTTCGTGATTAAATGTAACTTGGTCTGAAATCATCTTAGCTAAATGGATGAATTGCCCATGAACAAGACTTTTCTTTTGGGAAAAAGGGTGGAGACTGTCAAAATGTAGATAGCTATTTGAAAATGTGGGCTTATGGTAATGAAAGAAAAACCTCCACTTCCTTTCGAAATTGTAGTGTCTGAAAAGTTAATTGAATTGTCACTAATTTGAGAAGTAAACTTCAGAAAAGGAGTGGTGTGGTTAAGGTAATGTACAAAACTAGTAGCCAAATCAGCAGGTCCCATCCACCAAATAAATACATCATCTAAAAATTGAAGGTACAGTTTAAAGTGTTGGTAAAATTTAGAGCTAGAAACAAATTTAGAGTCCCAAGATACCAAAACCAAGTTGGCAAAGATGTGGGCACACACAGCGCCCCCATCACTACCTCCTTAATTTGTTTGAAAATTTCACTTTCAAAGAATATATAGTTGTTACTCAAAACTATTTACAGATAATCGGTGATTAACCTTGCATTCAGGAAAGATAGAAATGCAAAGTTCAATAATGCATCGTGGAATAAATCCAGACCAAGATCTTGTGGAATACATGAAAATAGATCAATAACATCAGTTTTCAAGAATAATAAGTCCTTGTCCCATAAACTAGATGTTAATCTTCCCAAAAAGTCCCAAGAGTCCTTGAGCATGTGTGTGTTTAACTCTTTGATGGCTTTGAGCATTTGATCAATTAGAACAGCAAACAAATATGTTTTTGAACCAGCTGCTGACACTATAGATCTAAAGGGTGGTTTAGTTATATTTTATGTACTTTTGGGATGCCAAAAATAGTTTCCAAAATAAGATTAGGATTTCTCAGAAAATTGTAAGTACTTGCATCAATGATGTTCTGTAAAAAATGTCTTCCAAGTACTGGTCAACTTTGTGATAGGCAATATGTAACTCATTGTGGGACATAACCATGCATTTTTCACTGTTGTGCAAGACACTACTCATTTCACCACTGCAATCAAAATGTTCCATGAGTAATATCCCCCCAAACCTTATCATATTTCATGATTCTTAAAGAATGATTCTCCTTTAATTCTCATAATAATCCGAGTTCGTGAACTGATAAATTAGAACCATAGGATTTCATTTTTCCTTTAAAAAAATGTTTATATAGTTCCGTGTCAACATTATTAGAAAATACATGTACTGTTTGGTGGGAGTAAGGCACAGCAAGACTCTTTTTCTTGCATTTAGACCTAATGTTAAGATGAATAGCAAACTTTAATTTATGTGTAAACAACTTGAACTCTGTTAATGAATTGGCTAAATCAAATTTAGGGGTGGGACCATGGAAACAAATGTAAAGCCTTTTTCAAATAGTGAAAAGTGTTCTTCAGTAATGGTAAGGTGCTGCAATTGAAAATCTTAAAATGATTGTGGCTAATACTAATTCCATCATAGTTAAGTGAACAGTGGGAGTTGGTTGTATTAAAGACACTCTCCATGTTTAGTATGGTCTCTGACCTCTTCCCTGCCTTTGCCCCTTCTGGACTGGCCCTTGCCATATCTCCTCCAGTGTTGATGTGAGGGAGGTGGGGAAGTCAACTTCTCCAAGTGACCATCAGGGAGAAGATGAGATCCACAGGTTAGCCTGTCAGACCAACGTAGCGAGGAAATTCTAAAGGGTTGATTGGGTTGACCTCTTCACTGTAGATATGGATTTCATTGCCAAAAAAATAATTTTCTAGGTGATCTGATATTGGTTGTTTCTTTATTGTGCATCCCCAAGGTGTTAACCTTAGTATGGAAGGAAAAAAATTACCAGAAGTGTAATACTCCTTATGTGTCAACCACTTTTAATCATCATCATCATCTTCTTTTGGCTGTTCCCGTTAGGGGTCATCACAGTGGATCACCTGTTTCCATTTCTTCCTGTCCTCTGCATCTTGCTCTGTCACACCAACCACCTGCATGTCCTCTCTCACCACATCCATAAACCTTATCTTAGGCTGTTCCCGTTAGGGGTCATCACAGTGGATCACCTGTTTCCATTTCTTCCTGTCCTCTGCATCTTGCTCTGTCACACCAACCACCTGCATGTCCTCTCTCACCACATCCATAAACCTTATCTTAGGCCTTCCTCTTTTCCTGTTACCTAGTAGCTTCATCCTTAGCATCTTTTTCCTAATATACTCAGCATCCCTCCTCAGCAGATGTCCAAACCAACGTAATCTCGCCTCTCTGGCTTTGTCTCCAAACCTTCCAACCTGGGCTGACCCTCTAATATACTTATTCCTAATCCTGTCCACCCTCGTCACACCCAGTGCAAATCTTAACATCTTTAACTCTGCCACATCCAGCTCAACCTCCTGCCTTTTTGTCAATGCCACTGTCTTAAACCCATATAACATAGCTGGTCTCACTATCCTCTTGTAGACCTCCCCTTTCACTCTTACAGGTACTCGTCTGTCACAAATCACTCCTGACACTATTCTCCACCCACTCCATCCTGTCTGTACTCTCTTCTTCACCTCTCTTAGACACTCACCGTTACTCTGAACTATTGACCCCAAGTATTTAAACTCATCCACCTTCGCCACCTCTACTCCTTGCATCCTCACCATTCCTCTATCCTCCCTCTCATTCACACATATATAGTCTGTCTTAGTCCTGCTGACCTTCATTCCTCTTCTCTCTAGAGCATATCTCCATCTCTCCAGGGTCTCCTCCACCTGTTCCCTACGCTCACTACAGATCACAATGTCATCTGCAAACATCATAGTCCACGGGGACTCCTGTCTGATCTCGTCTGTCAACCTGTCCATCACCATTGCAAATAAGAAAGGGCTCAGAGCTGATCCTTGATGTAACCCCACCTCCACCTTAAACACGTCCATCACTCCCACCGCAGACCTCACCGCTGTCACACTACCCTCGTACATATCCTGTACCACTCTTACATACTTCTCTGATGCTCCTGACTTCCTCATACAATACTACAACTCCTCTCTAGGCACCCTGTCATATGCTTTCTCAAAAACACAATGGAACTCCTTCTTACATTCTCTGTACTTCTCCATCAACACTCTCAGAGCAAACGTCGCATCTGTAGTGCTCTTTCCCGGCATGAAACCATACTGCTGATCACTAATCATCACCTCCTTTCTTAACCTAGCTTCCACTACTCTTTCCCATAACTTCATGTTGTGACTGATCAATTTAATCCCTCTGTAGTTACTACAGCTCTGCACATCACCCTTATTCTTAAAAATCGGTACCAAAATAGGTTTTCTCCATTCCTCAGGCATCCTCTCACTTTCCAAGATTTCATTAAACAATCTTGTTAAAAACTCCACTGCCATTTCACCTAAACACCTCCATGCTTCCACAGGTTTGTCATCTGGGCCAACAGCCTTTCCATTCTTCATTCTCTTCATAACTGTCCTTACTTCCTCCTTGCTAATCCATTGTACTTCATGATTCACTATCCCCAGATCATCCAACCTTCTCTCCCTCTCATTCTCTTCATTCATCAACCCCTCAAAGTACTCTTTCCATCTCCTCAATACACTCTTCTCGCTTGTGAGTATGTTTCCCTCATTATCCTTTATCACCTTTACCTGCTGTACATCTTTACTAGATCGGTCCCTCTGTCTAGTCAATTGATACAGGTCCTTTTCTCCCTCCTTAGTGTCCAGCCTTTCATACAACTCTTCATATGCCTTATCCTTAGTCTTCGCCACCTCTCTCTTTGCCATGCACCTCATCTCCTTATACTCCTGTCTACTTTCTTCATCTCTCTGACAATCCCACTTCTTCTTTGCCAGCCTCTTTCTCTGTATACTCTCCTTTACTTCCTCATTCCACCACCATATCTCCTTGTCATCCTTCCTCTGTCCAGATGTGATACCAACCACCTTTCTAGCTGTGTCCCTTACTAGCTCTGCTGTAGTTACCCAGCTATTTGGTAATTCTTCACTGCCACCCAGTGCCTGTCTTAACTCATCCCTGAACTCCACCTCACAATTACCCTTTTTCAATTTCCACCATTTGATCCTTGGTGCTGCCCTCACACTCCTCCTCCTCTTCTTGATCACCAACTTCATCCTACAAACCACCATCCTATGCTGCCTAACTACACTTTCTCCAGTCACTACTTTACAGTCTCCAATCTCCTTCAAACTGGCCCTCCTACATAAGATATAATCCACCTGTGTGCATCTTCCTCCACTCTTGTATGTCATCCTATGCTCCTCCCTCTTGTTAAAATATGTATTCACCACAGCCATGTCCATCCTTTTTGCAAAATCCACTACCACCTGACCTTCTGCATTCCTTTGTTTAACACCATACCTACCTTAACCCCTCTGTTCCCTTCACCAACATGCCCGTTGAAATCTGCTCCAGTCACCACTCTCTCACCCATGGGTACAGTCATCACCACTTCATCCAATTCACTAAAAAATTTTTCTTTCTCATCCATTGCACACCCAACTTGTGGAGCATATGCACTAACAACATTCATCATTACAACATCAATTTCCAGCTTCATAAACATCACTCTATCCGACACTATTTTCACCTCCAAAACACTCTTAGCATTCTGTCAAACACTTTTAATAATATCACAATATCTGTCAATGCTTGAAAAAACACTGTTGTAGCAGTCCTTATGCATATCACATAATAAATCATTGGTAATTCTATTGCTCAGATTAGTAACATCAATATTAAGACAAATTACAATAGTTTTATTGTTACTAATAATAATTTCTAACAGTTCTATTCATTGCCTCTTGAATAAATCAACCAAATCATTCTAAAGTTTAGATCCCGGAATAACCCTGTAGGGGAAATTACAGTACCTAATCCCTTTAGGGATTCTCCAGACTTTAATACTTTCAGGTAACAATAAATTGTCCAGTTGTAGTCCATGCAACCATTTGAGTTTCTGTTTGAGGGACACAGTCGAACCATACAAATTATCTTTGTTGTCACTGTGGTCATCAGTCCCATTGTGAAATAAGATGGATATGTCCTGCATTAACCAAGCATTGAAATTTGGAAGCCACAGCCTACCACATGTAGGTTTGGACCCAGGGAAGCTTAATTAAACACAACAGTACATTTAGTGTTCTTCTTTTGGTGGAGAGCAAGTTTTTCTAGAGATTATTTGCATTTGTTTCTCCTGCTTTTTTGGGTTACTAAGAATAAAAGGAGCAACATCTGTAGGAGAGAACATAGGAGGTCAGGGCAGAACAGGGAAGGGTGGGAATGGAAAGGAAGAGGGAGCATGAAGAATGCTCAAAAAGCAGGAAGGAGGAAAAAGAGGGGACAAAACCAGGAGTTGAAAGACAATTCTATGTAGTACCAGGTACCTGGGCATGAAAATTAGTAATTGTAGCCCATTCTGTGAGGGACATCCTGTAACATGTGGCCCCTGTGCTGTTAAGGTTTTAGTCACACTGTCAGCTGCAAAACACGGCTCATGTTTTTAAATCACTACTAAGTACCCTTGCAACTCACCAAAACTGCAATATTATGCACCAGTAGGGCAGCTCTGTATGTTTTAACCAGAAAAACTGAGTAAACCTGTATCTGGTTTATTTCCTTGCCACTAACCACCTCCATGTGGTACAGCTGACCAAATAAGCAACAGTGTTGATCTCAACCATTGCTCCTTTGTTCTCCAGCTGCATCACTGTGTAATGAGCGAACTAATCCTATTTGACCTTACAATACATATGAATGTATCCATTCCAACTCCAAACAAATTTGTTCAAGCCATGAATTCACCCACAATTGTTGCTCTCTCACCTATCGGCTGCTTTAGCGAATAACAAGCATATTTACTCCTTTTTAGACCATACAACACTTGGGAATGTAATCATTCCAACTCCAAATGGATTAATTTAATCCATGAATATAGCCACAAACTGGTAGCACTGCTGTTCCCAACTAAACACAACTACACCTATTAGTCCGTGGTTATCGGATAAACCCTTCCATACCATAATCTGCATTGGGTAATTTAACGGACATACTATATAGTTGTTTGCTTGTATAGACTGATCTGTGCCCCCCCTTTTTAACTCTTAATTGGCAAATTTAAACGTCTCCCTGCCTTTGGTAGATCAATATAATGTGCATCTTACTACTATAACACTGCCTAGAAATACCCATTTCTTGAAATGGACCTTAGCCAGCGAATATAAATCTGTTTCTGATTTACTACCTGTCTGTGATTTAAAGTGTAACTGTTGAAAATGCTAATCTTCTGTGGAAATACTCGGTTCTACTTAGCCTGTTACTACTTGTGTAAATAAAACTGAAACACTGACATTGATACTTAAGCCTATTTTGTAGGGATTATTACGCCTATTTTTGTAGGGATTTGTACCTGAAGCATATGTGCTTAGTTTTACTTATGTTCTCTGCTGCTTAACCTGTTAATTGTGCATTTCCCTCAACTGCTGCTTAACCTATATACCTCTGATAATTATACTTTTATTTAATTTACAAATCTCTCTCTCTATTTTCTCCAGCTCTTCAATGTTCTCTACCTAATTTGTTTTGCTTACCAGTCCAGCCCTCCTGACATCCAAGACCAGTCACAAGATACCTAGTCACACCTGTTTGCCTGACTCCCCAACAGGGAAAGTCCTACCTTCTCCCAGAAGTGAAATTAAAGGGATTAAAGAAAGTATGTTACATGCTGTTATACCTCCTTTAATTTATATGTGAAATTACTCTACCACTTGCCAGGTGCTAGTACAGAATCCCAGCCAGAATAGCCAGCAGCCATACCCTTCTTACTGTGAATCCCCCTCCCATACCTGCCTCATCCTAGCCTCCTATTTCCTATATCAGAGCCGTCTTTCTCCCTATTCCTTTATAACTCCTATAGTGGTTCCTCTATCCACAATTACAGGATTTGTCCACTAGATGGCACTCTATCCACCTATAACCTCTCTTCCCTCACTCCTTCTCACTCACTGTAATATAAAATAATAATAGTCATTTCACTCTAACTGCTTGGTAACAGTCCTAACTACCTCTGAAATCACTCAACTCCTTTCCCTTAGAACAGTACCCCAAGCATCCCTTTAACCACCCTGCTTACCTTCCTCTGTACTTGCCTTCACCATACTGATTGTTTTTCACACTGCCCTGCTGCTTTCTTTCCTTGGGTCCACCCACTTCGTTTGCCCTGAGGGCTCACTCTACTCCCCATACCCTACCCCCATTTCCCACCCACCCCAGTGCTCATACACTTATTGTAACTAAGTCCCCTTCCCTTCATCTCTGCCAATCCACTCACATATCCTCACTATCCCCTCCCCTCCTATCATCCAATACTGTCTCTCCCCTCCCCATCCCAAACCTTAAGGCACGTCACTCACTTCTAAACCCCTCCACTTACATCCTTCTGCTTCCTCAAATACCCTCCTCCCATCTATTCATTTATACCTACACCACACCATGCCTTCTCAAACCCTTCTCTCCCCCTCCCTCTGCCTACTACTTCTAATTCCTCTATACCATGCTACTTCTTATTCCTCTTTCAAACTACTCCCATCAGTCTTATCCCCTCTTCACCCTACCATCACCCTCAACACCCATCACTTTACCACAACTCACTTTCACACTATATCTCCCTCCCAAGTTCAACCACACCCTCTTCTCTGCTTCAAACTAAAACTTCTACCTATTTCAATTCAAGTCAGTCACAAAAGGTAACCAAATGTTCCACATGACTTGAATTGGTGAGCATTATTCTTTGTTTTTAAAACTTCTACCTGCCTCTATGAAACATCATACTCCTAAAGCATTACTATTCCTCCCACTAAACTCTAGAAGTAAACACAAACCCCTGATCTCATTCCCCTTCAACTGCCTATGCCTAGCAGGTGACATACACCCCAACCCAGGACCTGATACCACCAACACTCCAACTCCCCCTATTACCACCCATATTTCCAGCCCTAAATATCTCAAACTCCTGACCATCAAAGCCCAGAGTCTAAAAAACAAAATAGCCCACTTTCATGCTTGGCAATACCATACCCTACCTGACATAGTAGCCATGTCAGAGACATGGCTAAAACCCAATATGTCTGACTCTGAAATCCTACCTCCTGGGTTGCAAGCTCTTAGACATGACCGCCTAAAACAAAAGGGAGGAGGAGTGGCCTTAATCTACTCCAGACTACTCTCCATCACTCCCTACCAAAATTCAGTCCCTCAGTTCAACAGTGCTGAACTAGTCATAGGAATTCTCAAACTAAACCATAAAAACATTTGTGCCATAGCCCTCTATATACCCCCTGGAAACAACATAAACACACTTGAGGAAATTCTTCAATGGACCTCAACTAATGTCAAGTCTGAGACTTACATCCTAGAAGATGTAAACATCGACTGGAACAAAATTACTGCCAAGAATCCCACCATATCCATCAATCTATATAATTTCTCTCAACTTACTTATGCTATAACCAGACCCAATAAAAATAACCCCCCAGGCTCCATATTGGACTGGATCCTTGTCTCCAACCAAATAACATCTCCCACATTGGCACCTTACCAGACTCCATTAGTGATCACTTACCAGCCTTCATCCATAGATCAACTCCCTCCTCTCCTCACCTACACCAATATATCCATACTCGGAATCTCACAATCTTTAATGCCACAACTTTCTCCATTTCTCTCAAACTAATAAACTGGGACAATCTTCCTCTAGATAACGCTATGGAATTCTTCAACTCAGCCTTCTTAGATACCCTGAACTCCCAAGCCCCTCTAAGAACAAAACGTATAAAAACCAATTCTGCCCCCTGGCTTACTAAAGATACCAAAACACTCATGCAACAAAGGGACAAGATCTGGAAACTTTACCACTGCAATAAGCACCCTGATACCCTTCTTAAATATAAACAACTCCGCAACCTAGCCAAAAAACATATACAGGATAAAAAAATCATACTGTATCAAACTCCAGACTACTCATTCCACAAACCCCAAACAATTCTGGAAATCCGTCAACTCTCTTCTCAATCCAGGCACTAAAAACAACCCTTGCCCTGCCGCTAGTAAATCTGACCCAGAAATAGCTACACTGTTCAATTCCTTCTTTACTACTAACTCCATAGCAGAACTCACCAAAACCTTTCCTAACAACAACTCCTCCCCCCAACTGAAATCCTCTCCCCAATCTTCATTCCTAAACTCTCCTCCTATATTTCATCTCAAACCCATCCCCACTTCATATATAAAAAAAACTTTTTCTAAACTTAAGCCATGCTCCAATGACCCTGACAACATCCCCTCACTCTTTCTAAAACTAGCAGCAGACAGCATCGCCATCTCCACTAGTATACTCATTAATAGATCCATACAAGAATCATTTGTCCATAAATTGTGGCGTGCAGCCTTTATCCTACCCCTCTATAAAGTAGGCAAAAATAATAACTTCTCCAACTTCCAACCCATATCAATTCTCTCTCTCTCCTATTTCAAAGATTCTCGAGAAATGTATCCACCTCCAGCTCATGCCTTTCCTTACAAATAACCAACTCCTTACCCCAACACAACTTGGGTTCTATCCTGGCCATAGCACAATAACTGCTCTTCTTTCTTTTCTAGACATCGTAAACCATGCCCATGACTCCGGAGAATTAGTATCCACAGTCCTTCTTGACCTCTCCAAGGCTTTTGATACAGTCTCTCATGCCCACCTTCTTACCCACCTTTCTAATCTTAACCTCTCCCAAAACACCATCACCTGGTTCAGCAGCTACCTCTCTGATAGATCCCAGGCTGTGAAATGGAAAATTAGCCCCTCTGCCTTCCTTCCAACTCCAACCAGGGTACCTCAGGGATCCATACTTGGCCCAATGCTCTTTAATATCTTCATTAATGATTTCCATGCAGCCATTCCTAACACTAAGATAGTACAATATGCAGATGACTCAATTTTAGTTTGCTAAAAATAATCTTTCCCTAAAAGCCTACAAATCAAAAATCCTACTTTTCATCCCCTCAAAATCTCTCCCTCTCGATAAAACCTCCTTCAATATTATCAGCCATGCCAACTCCACTATTGAAATTGTTCCTTTTGCCAAACTTCTTGGGGTTACTACTGATGAAAATCTAAAATTTGATACCCATATTCAGCTAAATATTAAGAAAACCCATCAGAAACTTGGCATGCTGTACAGAAACTCCCACTTCCTCTCCCCTTCAACTAGACAGACCCTCACCACAACCTACTTACTACCCTCACAGATGTATGGTGCTCCCCTGCTAACCAACCTATCTTCCTCCATCTCTTCTAAACTGGAAACCTGCTACAACAAAATCTTAAAGTTTGCTACCACATCCAAATACTTCACTGACCACTGTATACCTCTCCACCAGCTGCACTGGCTAGAACTTCCCAACTACCTAGACTACATCCAACTTTCCACAACTCACAAGCTTATTTTCAAACCAACTAAATGTCATGCAGTAGCAAACATCTTACCATTATACACCCCACACAGATCTCCAAGATCTGCCCACCAAAATCTAATCTCTATATACAAACCAAATTGTCCCGCTGGTCAGCTACTCCTAGCCTTTTCCTTAGCCAAAAAATGGAACTCTCTCCCTCCATCTCTTAGAATCTCTGAAAACTTTGAACTCTTCAAAATCCAGCTCCATTCCTATCTCTCCTATAAATGGAAGTGCAGTTGCACTCTACCCAACTAACTTGCTTAATACATGATCACATTTATTACACACAAGGTTTCATTCTTCCTTACCCACCAGGGATTAATCCCTATATTAATATTACTTTATAACATTCTCAGACATTTCTAACCTATGTACAAATTTAACTCTGTACTACTGTTCTCAACCTGTAAACATGTAAATATGTATTATATATTTTGTATATGTTGCAGTTCAACTTTGCTTAGTTTGCTATTTAATACTTACAAGTTGTTATACTGGAACCTTTTGCAACTATGCATTGTATTTTGTATTATGTAGCTTGTACTTGGCACTATGGAGCTTTTCTCCCTGGGCCTCCACTGAAAATGGGCTCTTTGAGCCCAGTGGACCTCCCCGGTCATCAAACTGGAAATAAATAAATAAATAAATAAATCTGCAAGGTGGAAATTATTACCTTCATAGACAAGTGAGCAGTCAATAAAAATGGACTGGGATCTGGTAGTTCTAGGCTATCCTCTGTTCAGGAGTGAAAGGAAGGGGAAAAGTGGAGTGAAGAGAAAGCCTGAAGGTTTATACAAGGCTGCAGTAGCCTGCAGGATGATGAAAGAAGAAGAGGGAAGAGAGGACGGAGGAATGAAGAAGGATAGTATGTTCAGGCAGTCAAACTGCAGACAGAGGTCCAAAAAAGCTGGTGGGTGGATTCCAAGTACTGCCTTTTAGAAACATCAAGGGAAGAGCACAATCTTTTAATATAAGGTTCATGAACTGGAACCAAAGTCATTACTAATGATAAGGGATCACAGTACTGAGGCTGCTGACCTGTCAGCTTCTGTGTCCATAGCAGAAAGGGAAAAGATGCTGATTGAAACTGGGACTCGGCAAGAATCTGTTATGTCCTCACCATGTTGTAGGAAGTTCATGGTTTAGAGGTAGCTCTCTGTTTGTCAGCAGTGACCATCCAATAATGGAGCAGTAGAGACTGAGTGAACAAAGGCAGAGTGTCATACCACAAGAAGGATTACAATCATCTGGCAGTGAAAGATAATAGTTGTCAGTCACCTGTGGAAGGGATTTAGTGACAGCATTCTGAAAGTCATGGATAGGTGTTTGCTGAAAAGAAGAAATGTTGATGCTCAGAAGGACAATGAAGTGACAGCAAGTGGAGGTTAAGGCAGAACTCAGGAATAAAGAGCAAGAATTCTAATGTGCAAAAAGTACAAGTAAAGGAAGAAAAGCAGACTAATATCATAATAAGGAAGAAACAACTAAACAGGTGAGGGAAGGAAAAACATGGTCAGTTTGGACAGGAAACTAATCCAGCAGGGACAGAATTTATTGGGTATATTTCAGAGAGCAAAATCAAACCAAATCAAATCAAACTTGGCACCATCGGACCCAGAAGCACGTGAACAAAGGCTTTCAAAATAAGCAGATGAAGAAATCAAACAGCTGCTAGGTCTCCAAAAAAATCCTTTAATGTAACCAGGCAAAGTAAAAATCCACAATATCATTCAAGCACTTTCACTCGACCACATGTGAGCTTTCTCAAGGCAAACAACATTGCTGGAAGTTCATTCACATTAAATTCTTCCAGAATCATCACATGACTTCCTGTTAACCTTTCCCAACAGGAAAATCACCATATAAGGAAATTCTAAAATACATTCTTATTATCATTAAAAATAATTCATTTTCTAAAAGTGATTCATTTTCTAAAAATGTGTTGGTGACTGAATAGCATAAGGAACTTGAAATTGAATACAAACTATTAAAATATGTCATAAAACAATTCTGTAAAATATTTTTATAGTTTTATAATACAAATAAGTGCAGTTTAACCAACGGGGGTGTAATCAAAACTCCAATTTAAAACCTAGAGTTACTAACTGGCATTGTAAAACATTTCTTATCTGAGTTGCCAATGTATAACATTTCATATATCATATTATAAAATCTTATGGATTCAAAAATGAATAAAACAATAGATGTCATACAAAATATTTTACAGAATTGTTTTATGACATATTTTAATAGTTTGTATTCAATTTCAAGTTCATTATGCTATTCAGTCACCAACACATTTTTAGAAAATGAATCATTTTTAGAAAATGAATTATTTTTAATGATAATAAGAATGTATTTTAGAATTTCCTTATATGGTGATTTTCCTGTTGGGAAAGGTTAACAGGAAGTCATGTGATGATTCTGGAAGTATTTAATGTGAATGAACTTCCAGCAATGTTGCCTGCCTTGAGAAAGCTCGCATGTGGTCGAGTGAAAGCGCTTGGATGATATTGTGGATTTTTACTTTGCCTGGTTACATTAAAGGATCTTTTTGGAGACCTAGCAGCTGTTTGATTTCTTCATCTGCTTATTTTGAAAGCCTTTGTTCACGTGCTTCCGGGTCCTGTGGTGCCAAGTGATTCTCATTCTGTATTTCAGAGAGAAAGAGAAGGGACATTAATGCATACAGGCTGATCAAACATGGAATGGAGGCCAGGAACATCAGCAACACTGGTTAAATACTTAAATTTATCATATCTGTATTCTCAAAGAAAATCAAAATATGCCATACTTTAAGGGGAAGAAGGCGGGGGGGTGGCTAATAGATGTTAGTATGGGCCAGTGGAGGGGGTGGAGAGAATAGAAAAGGAACTGTCAGCTTATAATAGAACAAGATACAAAGCCATGACAGAATGCCATTCAAAACACTCAAAAACCTAGCAAGTGGGGCGTGGCCAAGGATGAACACAGGATAGCAGCAGATTTCTTCAGCTCCACCAATTTCACAGCACTGACAGGAAATAATTACTTTAAAAATTAATTTATGAAGTAATTTTCTTTCTAAATACGTTTGGAATATCTGTTTCTTGAATAATATCTAAAAAAGAAAGAAAATTTCAATAATATTCCTGTCAGAAAACACTTTGGAAATTTCTCTGTCAGCTTCTCTGTTTGAAATGAGTTCCAGTAAGACAAATTCTCAAGATTCCAGCATCAAGAAAGAGCTTCAGTCTCTGATAACTACAATTCAGCAACTTACTACCAAAATGGACAAACTGGATACTAAAATTGATAACTTCATAGAAAAAACTACAAAACAAATAGATTTGGTACATCTAGACTTGCAACAACAGAAGACTCAGATTACAGGCATAGAAGAGACTGTAAATGACATGGAGAATAGAATCCAGGAAGAAGAAATCAACATTGAGTTTTTGCTGAAACAGAACACACATCTACAAACTAAACTTGATGACCTGGAAAATAGATCTAGGCGCAATAATATTAGGATTTTTGGACTGCCAGAAAATATAGAAGGTAACAATATTACTTCTTTTTTAAATACATGGCTCCCCAAAACTTTAGACTTGCCAGAAGCATTTTCTTTTGGTATTGAAAGAGCCCATAGATCCATATCTAATTTTAACTCTAACAAAAAGTATCCTAGATCAGTTATAGTTAGATTTCTATCATCCTATGACAAAGAAATGGTACTTAAATCTACATGGGCTAAAGCACCTGTTAAAATTAATGAGGCAACTGTGCGTTTTGACAATGTCTATTCTTCCTTGGTAATAACTAAAAGAAAAGTTTTTCTGCCATTAATAAGAGAGCTTAAGAAAGCACAGTTTAAAACCTACCTTCTGTTTCCTGCCAAACTAAAATATTTCTACCTGATGGCCCTAGAATGTTTGAAGACTTAGACTCTGCATTGCTGTATATCAAAAAAAATAAGATTTTGGATAAAATAGAGGAAATGGAATGGGCTAGTCCTTCATTAAAGAGGTTGGTAACAGAAGCTTCTTGGAAGACTTCAGAGAAGAAAAAAAGACTAAAAAACAAATGACTTGTTCTATGTTTTTTCTTTTTTTTTTTCTCTCTCTCTTTTTTCTTCACTATTAATTTCTTTAAATACAGTTACTGCATCTCCAGAAAGCCACAAATATTCTGAAAAAGATTTAATCAAAGTTATTTTCTGTGTACAAAGAACTGTTTTTGTTTCATAAATAGTCAAAATATCTGAGGAACAAATAACAAGCTATCAATCAACTTGTTTCTCTTTGTGATAAAGAGACCCAAGGTTAGTAATTTGATAATTTTTTTTTCTCTCTTCTTGTCTTAAATAATAATATTCTTTTTAGATTATGCATTCAGTAAGGGGTGGGGGAAGGCAGGGAGAGAAGTATGATGAAAATATGATAAGTGGAATAATAACTTATTAATTCTTTTTAAAAAAAAGTATATATGCTGTTTAAATACTGTTGCTAATTATTTTGCCATGATTCTATTGCTTATACTTGTTTACAAATAACCTGTCATGATTTAATTACTAATAATTAGAACTAAATAGTAGTAAATAATATGTTTCATATCTATCTTTATTAATATAAACAGCAAGTAATATTCCACTGTAGATACTTTTTATAGCCTCCTTTTTTATCTTTTCTCTTTCTTCTCTTACTCGCTTTTTATTTTCTACTCTCTTTTTTTTCTTTTCTCTCTCTCTCTCTCTTTCTTTCATATAAGTATATTTACATGCTTTTGATAATAGTGATACATGTATATAATAAGATTTGTATAAAAATTGAATTGGGGCATAAAAAATTAGTTGTATTATATATTAATAACTGTGGGCTTAGTTTCACTGTCATAGAGACTGTAATAACTTGTAAAATACTTCGCGAAGGTTTTACTCTGTTTAGTTTCATTTGTATTGCTAAATGAATGTCAGTCACTTGCATTTATTAAAATTCCCGCCAGAGTGTTAAGGGAGACAATTTGGGATGTGGGTTACCTCGTGAATAGTGTCCTCGAGTTGTTTTAAAATCTTCAACACTCAGAATTCATGCAGAAAAGCTGAATGCAGTCAATTTGAACTTTGACCCCTGAATTCACACTGACACATCGCAGATTCAAGAAGAACACTCTACCAGGAAGTAGAACTGCTGCAAATGCGACTCTGCAATGGAAAATGAACTTTATAACATTTAAATGTGAGTTTTTTTTTATAACTACTTACTTATCCATGTTATAATTTATAAAATATGAAAGTTATAATGATTTTAAATGATTCAGTATCCCATAGTAAGCAAGTGTGATATTTTAGAAGGCATAGAAAGTAAAACATATATACATATATTTTTGAAAGTTTACATGACTGCAACATATTAATGTATGTAAATACTTATGATTTAAACATATATAATACTACAATTCATTTGACTTGTCTAAGTGACAAGCATAAATATCATTATGATTTTATTTTAGAAGAAGTTGTCATGTGACATATTTTAAAGCAGCAGTTCAGATATATAAAATACAGATGGCTTTCTTCACAATGATTTAAGTATATCTGGGAATTTTCATAGATATGCAGTATGATTTGTAACCATATTTATGAACATAAATATTTTATTTAACTGGCAATAATAAGTATGAGAAAAAAGCTTTGATGCAAGTAATTTAAAGTCTTTTAGAAGCTGTTAACTGCATTTCTATGACAGAAAATAGGAATATCCTAATATATGTAATGTCTGAACCATAACAGCCTAAGTTATTGACTCTAAATGAACATAAGAACTTATTTTTACAAACTTTGAATAAATGAATATGTAGATATGCCCCCTTTTTTTTCTCTCTCTCTCTCCCTCTCACTTTTCTTTCTCTCTCTCTTCTAGGTTCCCAATATTAAGTTTATTTGAATGCTATTTGATTATAAATGTATTATACTAAATAGATGTACATAGTAGTATGAATTGTTTCTAAAAGTTCCTATTTGTTTATATGATGCTGATTTATCAAATGTTTAGCTTTGTCTTACTAGATAATCTAATTGAAAGAGGTTAACTTTAGTTAATAATAACCAGTATTAAATTGCTAAGGTGGCAGCTGAGGTACTGCTGCTTAGGGTAGGGGGTTAACTTGAGTGGTATGTGCTACTCAAAGTTGGAGTTTTTAACTCCAGGCTGGGTGCAAGGTTTAATCCTTACATTATTTTCTTCTGTTTACTGTTGTTTGTATATAGTTCTGACATCCACAATACATTTTATAAACTCATTGTCACTACAAACAAAAATGAAGCTTATACAAAATCCCATAAGAGTTTCAATAAATACAGCTATATTTAAAGGTACACCTAAAGGAGGAGGTATAACATTACTTATTTTGTTAATTGTTATTCTGATTATAAGTTTTATATGTTTTAAAAATGCCAAATGACTTCTCTAAAAGGAATTTCTTTAAACATTAATGGACTGAATAATCCATGTAAAAGGGCAAGCTTAATGAGATACATTAATTTACATAAGGCCAACTTAGTATTCCTTCAAGAAACACATCTCCTGAAAATGGATATTAATAAATTAGCCACTAATAAATATACAGTATTAGTTAGTTCAGAGCACACTCAGAAAAAAAGAGGGGTGGCTATTTTATGGAATAAAAGTATGCCCATACCTAAAACTATTAAGTCTTATGAAGATGATAAAAGAATGTTTTGTATGGTTACAATACAAATTAATGGAAAGACATATACATTAATCAATGTATATTGGATACCAGGAATTGGTATTAATACAGTGAAATACCATCTTAATAAGATCATATCATTCTCTATAGGAGATATTATTTTAGCAGGTGACTTTAATTGTATCCTACATGAAAAATATACTACTACTATAGGAAAAAGGAAAATTACATCTAATGCAAAACATTTAAAAGATTTTGTTAATTCTTATCATTTGAATGATATTAATAATCAGATAGACTCAAAAGCATTACCATACACCTTTTTTTCTAACAGATATAAAACTTATTCAAAAATAGATAGAGTCTTTATTTCTAACCAGATGGTAACAGAATTAATTAATTCTAAAATCATTTCATGTCCTATATCAGATCATAATTCAATTGTCTTTGAGTTCATGATAAAAAGTACTTACAATGTTCAGATCAAAAGGATACCAGCATACTTAACTCAACTGAAAGACTATAAAGATTATATACTTTCAGAAGTGCAACATTTTTTAGACATAAATAATACTCCTGAAGTCTCCATTGTTTATGTTTGAGATGCTTTAAAATCATATCTATATGGACAAAGTATCAGATGGTATAATAATAAAAGGAAATCTTGGGATAAGGAATTATTAGATATTCAAAGTAAATTAGACTCTTATAAGCATAATAATAAAGAAAATATTATGGACAAAAAAGTCATTGAAGAAATAAACAAACTAAATGAGAAATACAAAGAAATTCTAACTCATAAAGTTAAAATAACTTTAGAGAAATACAACTTTTTGTCTTACTCAATAAGTCCCAAATACTTACATAGACTTAAAAATAAAACAAAAGGTTGAATAAGCAAAATCATATCAAAGAAATTTTCTCTCTAAGGAAAAAGAAGACTGTTTCTAGTCTACCAGAAATATTAGATGAATTTAGAAATCACTTTCACAAAATTAATCATAATAACATTAACATGGAACCTAAAGATAAAATAAAGAAATTTATAACTACAAACATGAATAAAAAACTCAATAAACAACAGACTAAACTATTGGATAAAAATATTTCATATACAGAGGTTGTTACACAAATAAACAAGCTTAAATCAAACAAAGCACCAGGTAATGATGGTATTATACCAGAGATATATAAAATTCTTTCTAAAAGTACATACTCATTAATACATTTTTATTTTGGCCCAAAATGAGTTAATAACTCCCCCCATCTTGGCAATACACATTTATTTCGCCAATTTTAAAACCCAATAAAGATCCAACTAGATGCACTTCATATCGACCTATTTCATTACTTAATGTTGATTATAAAATGTTTATGAGTATTTTTGCTGATAGATTGAAGACAATCATCCCAGGCATTATAGATATAGATCAGACAGGCTTCATTGTAAATAGAAATACTTTTGATAATATAAGGAGAACTCTAACATGAATTGATTTTGCAATAGGAGAAAGAATGATTTAACACTTATTAGTCTCGACATAAGTTCAGCATTTGATTCAGTAAGTTTGGACTACTTGTTTATCTTACTGAAGTGCACAAACTTTTCAGATGCATTTGTAAATCTAATTGAACATTTATATAAAGGAGCATTGGCTTACATTAAGATAGGAACATATGTCTCACAAAAAATACCCATTTTAAAAGGTACAAAACAAGGGTGTCCACTCTCTCCATTATTATTTACTTTAATAATGGAGCCTTGGGCTAATCTGATCAGAAACAGTACTGATATAGAAGGATTTGATATAGATGAAAATACAACATCTAAAATTCAACTTTTTGCAGATGATGTTCTAATTACATCAGCAGGATCTAATTCTTCTATGCAGTCCCTATTTGATAAAATGACGAATTTTAAAAATATTTCTGGTTTAATATTCAATGAAGAAAAAACTAAAATACTACCTATATATACACGAAAAAATGTTCTCATTAGTGATTTTAGTAAATATATACCCAACTCAGGTCAGATAACTTACTTGGGTATAATATTAACTAAGGATATCAAATCTATTATACATAATAATTATAATACCTGTCTTCTTAATATACAAAATCTTTTCAATACCTGGAATAATATGTTTTTACTATGAAAGAGAGACTTACAATTATTAAAATGATAATATTCCCTAAGATATTATACTTAATACAATCAATAATACTCCCACCTACAAAAATAATTATCAAAAAATTGAATACACTAATGTTAAATTTCTTATGGGCACCTAATAGACCTAGGATTGCATTAAAGAAACATACTAATAGCTGGTCTCAAGGGGGCATTTCTTTTCCAGACTTTAACTTATATACTATCTCTTCTATTATAAAAGTTATTACTTTGTTAATAAATCAGTCATATGTTGCAAAATGGAAAGATTACTGGGAACTAATTAGTATTCACTTCATGAAAATCTCTTTAACACATAAAAATATAATTGTAAATAACTCCATGTTATGGTTACTAAAAGAATTTTGTATTTCACCTATTACACCAAAATATATAGTTAGTTATCCATTAAACATTATTATTAGTTATCGTAATTTTATATTCATGCATCCTAAGTATAAGGAATGGAATTTTATTATATTCCCTATAATGTATACACAAGGTATGCTTTTGTCATCCACTTCTGAAAGAACTCATTTAGTCACAGAAAATGATCTAAAGTACTGGTATCAGTTGCTATCTGATAATAAAGTTAAAAATTTAGACTTCTTAAAACAAGAATTTGATCTGAGAGAAACTTGTTGGTTAGAAGTTCAGACCTTTAGACAACATCTTATTAATAAAATTGATTCAATGTCTATAACAGTTAAAGAATCTATTCCAACACTGATTGATTACTTGATATTAAATTTACAACATAAAGTTTCTGATAAAGGTAAGCTTTCATACATACATAAAATTATCAGAGAAGAAACTTATTACAGTGTAGATACCTATTGGAATTATTTCACTTCCATTAATGGTGAATCACCAAATCAACAAGATAAACAATATATATTGGAATCTGCCTATAAAACTACTTCTTCCATTATTTGGAGACTTTTTACTTGGAAATTTTTACATAGATCCTTTTATACACCTTTGATGATGAATAAAATAAATAATAAAGACAATCTATGTAAAAGATGTAATGTAGAAATTAATGCTGATTGGGCACATATGTTTTATGACTGTATAAAATTGAAAGAATATTGGAAGTCAATCAATGATTTTTGCAGGCTCTTTTACAGATAATTTCATTATTTCTAAATCTCTTATATTATTCAACACTCCTGTTCCTCAAAGTGTTAAAAAGGTTAAGCTTCCCTTGTTATGGTCTATTCTAGCAGTGGCTAGAAAAATAATAACTAGAAATTGGATTTCAGATACTCCTCCTTCATTTAATGAATTTAAAAATGTTATGACTGTAGTGTGCCATATGGAATTGATGACAATAAAATCAAGAACTACTAGAAAAACATCTTACTATATTATATGGGATACTTTACAAAATCTGTTAAAAAAATCTTAGCTTCAATAGCATGGTATTTTAGTTTAATTAATTGATTTGATTGTAGTGGATGTCTTTGTAAATACTTTGGTTATTTTATTGAATGTTATAACCATTTCTATTTTAATTACTTGTATAAAATTGTTATGATATTTATTTTGTATGTTAAAAACAATAAACTTGTTTTAAAAAAAAAAAACCTAGCAAGTACCTTGGCAGAACCACTCGCAGAAATCTTTATTAATTGTGACTGAAATATAACTTCAGTTGACTTGTTAATGAAGGGAGGAAGGAGAACGATGGCCAGGAAGATGATAAAAAGGATACTGAGAAAAAGGCCTAAGCTTTGTATAAGACTGCTAGCTTCAGGTCCAGACTGATATATTTTTACTAATAAGCCCTCTTAATGGGTAACAGCAGAGCTGAATGTAGGTATATTACTGGATGTTTTCTGCCTGATTTAAGTAAAACACTTGGCTCATTACCATACCAGAGATGACTTGATAAGATAAAGTTATAGGAGTAAAACAGAATCTTATGAATACAGCTGTAAGAAAGAACCCAAAAGATGGGTCAGAAAGTAGTTCAGATTCCATGTAGCAGATTCAGCTGTGAATGTGTTGATTAAAAATATACTGATATAGGTAAATTACATATGGTCATCCCTAGAGTTCGGTATTGGGTCCAGTGCTATTTTCATTCTTCCTAAATGACACCACCTTAAACATAGTGACATCATATGTAACATAAGTGACATCACATGTAACATCCACCATAATATCATATGTAACCTAAATGGCATCACATGTAACATCCACCATAATAATATATGATGGTGACATGCTAGTGCTACTGAAATCAGGCCATCACTCAATGACATAGAAAAGAAAGCACAAGCAGATTTTGCTAAACTTCTGGCAATGGGTAGAAATAAAAAAAAGTTTAGCCAGTTCCTCGAAAACATCATATATGATGTTTAGTGCAAACAACAAAATTATCCTTTCTGATACTGTTACCATAACTGACCCCAGTAACACTTCAGATAAGTCCACAATCAAAAACACCTAAGACTTTGGATGACCCTTCCTCACATTCAAAGAACATAAGAGCACATGGTTGATGAAGTAACTGCAAGTGTCCTTATTTCCCGGGTGGGAAATAGTAGCCCTAAACTGTGCATAAATAAGTAGCTCATTCAAACTACTTTTAACAACGTTGGCACTTTCGTGGCCTTGGGTCCCTCAACTGAACATCCAGTGAAACACTAAACAAAGTCTCTCCACACACCTTACTCCTGTTAGGGTCCCTTACCACATCTTGTTCATAAATTATCTGATAAAACAGCCTGCTATTACCTCCAGTAAAATTCTGAACAATCATTAATACTTGAAGAGCCACCATTCACACTAGCCCTGGGTGGAAAAAAAAGCTATCATAAAAAATTGTCTGTGCCAATTGGAACTACCTTCTGCCATATGCTAGAAATAAGCCAAACTACACACAAGTAAGATCTAAGTTGCCTGTTACACCTCAACAAAACTCATGCCTGCAAGTGTTTCCAAGACTGCTGGTAATATCCTCTGTCCATGTTACACCAGCTCATCTGAGTGAAACAGCCACAGCATTAAAGTTATTATCCAATACATGCTGTAAAATGCAATTACGTGTTGTGCAGATACCAACTGATAAACTCCAGCTAACACACTGTATAATTACATGACACATAGCTCTCTGTGTGGGTCTACAAAATAATATACTAGCATTACTACAAAGCTTGTTTCCTTTAACATATCCACGTACTATATGCATATTTATCTTACTTATGCACCGTAGAGTACTTTTCTGGTGTTCCTCTACCTTGACCCTGTAATTCTACAATGTTTGCTTTAGAGTAACTGATTGATTTCATTTGTTTGTTTACTGGAGCAGTACAGTGATTGCAATAGACCATTTACAGACATAGCCTAGGTGAAGAAATTCATAAAAAAAAAAATAAAACAAAACAAATTAATAAACATGGAGTAATCCTAGAAGGTAGAGAATTTCATAGATAATTCAGACAACATGTAAACATTAACAGAGTAGTACCCAAGAAGGCGGAATGCTGTAATTAAATCAAAAGGTGCTTCAACAAAGTATTAGTTTAAGGGTATGCACACTTATGCAACCAGCTTATCATACGTTTTTTATTTTTTTAGATTTTTTCCCCTAACAGATTTGTTTTTCAATTGAATTGTACAGGTTATAGATCACATTAAATGTGGGAAAAGTTTTGAAATGATTTATTGTGGTCTCATTTTTTTATATCACAAAAAAGGGGCATTTTAACAGGGGTGTGTACACTTTTTATATCCACTGTACATACATTAACAGGAAACAAAACAAACTACATTACAATTTCCATTGTTACTTTCAAGTATGCATGTTTTCTTGTTCATAATTTTCTTTCACTGTAACATTACATAAATTGCTTGATTGCTAAATCCCTGCCTTGTCTTAAAACTTCACAACTCCACCTCTTGAAATTTATGCTACATGCATTGTTCGCACAAATTCCATTTATGTTTATGCAATTTACTCTTTTCCTTTTCGAAGGATCCCAACTTTGGTATTTGTATCTCTTTTACAATATTTGGTACTTCAGCTACAGTTGGTTTAGAATTTGATTTACATTTTCTAGTAATTGCTTTTTGGCAGTTAATAACATGAAATTTACGAAAGACTTACTATGTTGGGGTAATTCAAATCCTATATCCTATCTCAAAGCAGTAGTTTATTTAGTTACAGGTATTTGCTCCCACAGTAGTTCTGACAAAGTACTCTTTAGGAAGCTTTGAAAATCTGCCAACTCAGTGCATTCCCAAAAGCTTCTCTCCAGTTACCTCTCTAGCATTTGTTATCTACCTGAGGAAAAAATCTCTGAAATATGCCTGGGGTATAAAATACCAATGTCAATACTTTCAAATAAAACTCCTAAACTTTCAGGGCTTTTTTTCATACTTGGGAGTCATACAGACATCCTCCCACTGTTCCTTTGTAAATTTTGTAAATTCCCTTTCCATTCTGAATTCCCAATATTTTTTAACCTCCTATGATTGAATCTTATGTCATCATGCACTATTTTATATGCCTTACTAACTAAAACCTCTACCAGGGCTGGTCTTTCACTTAGATCTCCCCATCCCTTTCTCTTTGCATGTACTCTATCAATCCATGATAGGGATGGCAATCTCTAACCTGCAGAGTAAAATTCTGCTTGCCATCTGCTCCCAGCATCTTGGTTACTTTGAAATTTCCCCTAGTAAATTCCGGCACCCTCTTGTCTATTTGCTATACCTCTTAGTCATCCCTACTGGTAAACTTTCCTTTCTCCATTCCCATGTTGGCAGAGTTCTTAAAATATGCTCTTCTGCTTCATGAATATAATATTCTTCTTACCTGTTATTTTCCTTAAGGACTTAGTTCCAAAATTCTACTTGGCCCTTATTTCTTAAACACCTCACCCATTTCATCATAATCCTTTTCCATTTTCATTTATAACTTTCTGCTTGTGTTGTATGTATAAGCCTTAACTGTATAACACTAAAGTATCCCTTCAAATTAGATAATCCTGAACTACCTTATGCTATGGAGTAAGTCAACATATCCCTTTTAACATGTGCCGTCTTCCTCTCCCCAATAAATTTGTTCAGCATTTAATATTATCCACAACATTTCTTCTGACATGCTTGTCTGTATAGAAAATGAATGGGACTAAAATATTTTCATTGCTTTCATCTTACTATTAATATGCATAATTCGGAGCTTTGAGATCCTTCTTTTTTGTATTATTCTTTGTTTAGTCACTTCCTCGTCTGTATTAACAGAATCTTTTTTATTCCATATACCCAAATACTTCATTTTATCATGTGGCCATAAATCTGGGTAATGCTGAACCAATTCATATGTGGGTACGTAGTTTACTACTATAGATTTTATGTTATATCATGAAAAGACATGAGACTGTCTCCAAATATTCCACAACACCAAAACGTCCATTTCTGGATTTATCAAGTGCAAATGATTACATTCTGCAAATAAAGCTAATCTTTCTTGAATACCATTTCAGCTCTATCCTTGAATTTGAGAATCTGTTATTTTCCTTGACAATGGCTCTACATATAAAATAAATAATAAAGGGAAAAAGTGCATCGTGCTTGGTTCTTCTGTTCACAGTTTGTCAGACAGGAACCCCCTTACCTTTATTCTTGCCCTGGCCCTTCATATATGCTTATTAGTAACCCTGTTGTTCCAAGGAAATACAAATGCGACCTTTAATCTACTCACAAAATCAGAACTGACTTGACTGATTGCTTTCTCTGCATCATAGAAACTAACAATAGTGTTATTTTCAAAACCAAAAACTGCCAGTGACGATGTAGAGGGTAAATTTCTGTAATAAGTACCCAAAATGTTTGTTTTAGACACCAAAATCTACCTACCTCTTTGTGATTCTTGATGTTTTTTTTTTAACTTTATTGGTGATACTCTACCAGGATTAACAGGGCTGGACTTGGTTTTGTTTGGATTCGCAGTATTTTCTTACTCTCTCCTTTCCTCTAGATGATCATCATTGTTCTGTTAATATTGCCAAATATTTCCTTCCCTCCAAAAACACATTGATTCATATCTATGAGTTTTGGCAACAGCTTTGCCATTATGTTAGTATAGAAATAAATACTTTATAATCAGGTTTTAAAACTAAAATCAGTGTATATGAAGCTGTGTTTAAAGGGTCTTTACCACACCAACTTTCTTCCAAGATGCTGGTACTCCCTCCCTTCCTTTTAAAATATTGGTAATAAAAAACTTCCAGATATTTATTACTTTCTTCCTTCTTAACTTCCACAACAATGCCATATGTATTTTTCATGACTTCTGTTTTGACTAATTATCACCATTTTTATCTCATCTCTTGCTGCAGTAATTATTAATTGCTAAGCCCCATCTTCCTCAAATATTTCCATTTCTGCTTTTTCTTGGTTTCCACATTATTCTGCTTTTTTATTCAAATGTTCATAAAATTTCCAAAATATTGCAAATAACTGTATAGGATGTTATGTTATTTTCCCATCATGTGACCTATAAGTTTAGTGACTGCCCTTTCTACTTTATGTTGTCTAAGTCATGCTAAAAGTTTTTGTTTTGAAAAATTATTTGCTTAACAACACCCTTTCTACACTCATGCGTATTATCCAAATGCTCCTTTATTTTCCCTTTAGCACTATGTAGCTGATTCTCTTCTTGTTCTGTGACACTTTCCTTATTCTACAATGTTTTAACCTGTGTCAACTCGTAAAATGATGTATGTTTTCCAAAAATAAAGTTTACCCCTCTGTATAGGTGCAGTTGTCTGAAATCACTGTTACCTGTTCTGAAATTAATGCTGCTGATGCTAAAGTGCATGTTAGTGCCTGTGTTCTCACTTATACTCAGAGGTTTAGGCAGAGTGAAGTTGGGTGAAGGGTTTAGCCACCCTGGGCACAAAGTATAAGAGGGCATAATAGGCCACTATGTTTTTGCTGCATTTTAATCCAGCACCAGCTTGCTTTAGAGCTTCATGCATGACAGAAACTGTAGCATTTTTACACCTCAACTTAAAATTGAGGGTGAGTGGCATATCAGGAGATGGCTTCAGGCACTAGAATATGTAACTACACCTCTGCTGATTAGTTTCTTTTCTTTTCTTATCTCTTTTCCCCCTCCCTGATTATATTTTATCCCTAAGAAAAAAGTGCACTGGCTACCTTTAAATTTAAATACACCAAGTTGTGCACTGTTATTTTAATTGTGTGTTGGAAGGCAGCTACTTAAATAAATTATTCACTTCCAACAGTTTTAAATTTCATTTATTTTTCACTGAATTGCTTGCCAATCCACCTTTAAATGTTAATTACATTGTACCTTGTATATTTCAGTCAGAACACACTGTTCTGACCTCTCATGATTAATGAATTTATCTTTCTACCGTTAATTTGGCAAATATCAAAAAAGACTTTAAATCCTTCACATTTGGCATGGGGCTAAGACAAGCTTTTCTTAGCAAAGAACTAGTGCCTTGGCAAATACCATCATGGTTCTAAAGCATTATACATACAAGAATAATTATAATATTAAAACTAATCAATTTACAGCAAACAGAACAAAGGAACAAATTATTTAGTCAAGCTTTGCAAATAACCTCTATAAATATTCTTTAAAATAAAATAAAATCATATGTATTTCTGAATAAAAAATACATCACTCTGGTGCTGCGGTAGCATTGTCGCCTCACAGTAAGACGTTGTCCTGTTCGATTCTCAGCTAGAGAGTCTTCTGTGTGGAGACATGCATGAATGGGCATACCTTTGTTGAAGGTTGTGCGTCAGGGCTGGCAACTCAGCACATAAAAATCTACTGCCAATCATTAGCAGACCGGAGTTCCTCTGTGGTGACCCCTGACCGGGAAAAGCCGAAAGACACAACAACAACATTAATAAGTATATTATATGTTATGATATAAACTATAATAGCTATTTCATAAGTAATTCATTATTTAAGCCTTTCAATTGTAGTGTATCATAAGCAAAAAACAACCAAGTTTCATTTTGCAATAAAAGTCACAGAAACTTTAAGGCATAGATCTGAATTATGACACACATACATAATAAAAAATATTAAATCTTTTGAATCTCGATTATGTTACTTTGAAAAATGTAAGGCAACTAGATTAATAGAGGAGCTACATTAATATCTCTGACATGCTCCTCTAGTATCTTTCTAGCTCACCTTATAGTTTGCCCTATATACAGCTTATTACAGGCTAATCTTATACCACACTCAGCTGATTTCTAGTAACAGTTGAATATCCCAGGGTCTTTAAAATATAGTCCATTAATATTGTACTCAGGGCTGTTAATCATGAAAACACCAACCAAACACCCTTTGCATACCCATATGTAAAAATATGGTTACCAGTACTTAAATAATTTCTGTATGAAACATTTCACATTAATTTGTTTTTAATTTAATCTAATGAAGCAATATACCAATATCCTTTTAAAAAAACATGCTACTCCCTCAACAAAGGGGGCATATCATGTTACAAAATACACATATTCCCTATTTTCCTCAAAAATAATACCACCTCACTCATTTATAACCATGACATGGATATACATATTTGTACACCTTTTGCAAACATTAGGTCAGTTGTTATAAGTATAACCCATGGCTAAAAGCCTTTCCACCATCTCTTTGGTCACTTTTTGAAATTTATCATCCTCACCACACAAAATCTTCAATAAAAAGAATTTCCCATAAGGAAGAGAATTCAGTAGAAGTGAGGGGTGCATACTAGATGCATATAAAAATGTGTTTGCTGTGTTTGCTGAGGTAGGCTTCTTACAAAGAGTAGAATGTACTTCACTATCTGAAATATAACTTGAGGTATCAAAATATTGAGTACTTTCCTTTCTTAACTCAAAAGAAAAAGCCCAAACCATAACAATTATTCTGAAGATGCCCTATAAAATCTGTAAACAAATCTAAAGATCCTTTAACAATAAAAAACAGATCAACAATGTGATGCTCATAAAAAAATTACATTATATTAAAAATAAGGATCTGTATAAACAAAAGTCTTTTCAAACTTGCCCATAAATAGATTCACATAATTGGGGAGAAATGTAACTTCCATACCTGTACCATGAATTTGCTTATGAAAGTGCAATTAAATTAAAAACATTTGTTATTCAAAGAAAAGCTTATTTATTCCAAAATCTCCAAAAGGTCTTCCACATTAGCAAGAAAATGTGCAACTGAGGCTATACCAAAGTCATTCTGTATTGAAGTATGCAAACTATTAACTTCATCTGTAGCCAGTAAGAAGCATTCCTGCCAAGCGACTTGCCTAATCTCGTGTAAAAAATGTTGACTATCGCATATATGAGGGTAACTGTACAACATACGGTTTTGAACCCAAATCTAACACAACCACCAGTCTTTCTCAGTGGACCCCCTACTTGAAAAACTATAGGTCTCCCTGGGAGGGTACAGTATACTCTCATCTATTTTTGGTAACATATAAAACTGGAATACATGGATTTGCGACAACCATAGTGTCCCCCAACTTCTGAGTCAGAAGACCTTTCTGGACAATAATTTCAACTAAAGTCACAGTACCACTCTGAATTCCCTATAAAGGATTAGTATTCGGTTTTTGACAGTCACATTGATTATTTAACAATTTAAAACATATTTCCAAATAAAATTATTTTTGCAAAATGACACTGTTTCCCCTTTATCAGCAGATTTCACTGTTACAGATTTATCTCTTTCGAAACATTTCAAGGTATTTTGTTCTTCCTTAGTTAAGTTAAAATTCACTTCTTAATTAGAATATTATTTTAGCTATGCAATAATTTAACAGTATGAAATGCCATAAATGCCATATATGCAAAAGGTGGACTGAATCTTTCCTGACTTTTAAAGACAGCACATTTGACTATCTGGTCTAGCCAACAAGTGTTAGACACAGTTTCTTTTGTTTGTGAAAAACATACTTAAGCTGTAGCTTTCAAATAAATAACCAAAAATCCACAAGAATTTCAGGCAAAGAAATCTTTGTAGTCTCTGTAAACTTTAGATCCTTACCTAGTGTCACTGTTTTCCAGAGTAACATTAAAATCCCCAAATTAACTTTTATTTTTATTTTAAAGTATATTTATTGATGTTGTTTTCTAAGCTTGATTGAGTTATTTGCCCTTTTGTTCTGATTGGTTATAATTTACTGCAAATTGATTATATAAGTATTCTTCTGTGTGGAATATTTGAGAACAATGAAGGCATATGCTAAGCAGTTGTTCTTTGCTAATACGGTTTGTCTTATCTCCAAGCCAAATGAGAACTGATTGATTACTTGCATCTGTAGACTGATCATCTCCAAGTAGAGATATCAAGTAGTAGTACTAGTAGTAAAAATAACTAATAATTTTGCAAATACATGAAAGATCATTTTGTAAATTTCACTCAAAACACACTGTTCAGATCGCTCATGATTAATTACTTGAACTTGTTGACTTCTTTCTTGTCATCAACTGAAAGCACTTGCTAGTGGAAGAATAGCTAATGACTTTGCATATGCAAGGGGAAACTACCATTCCCTATGTCTTTTATCATTCTAATTTTCAAGTCTACTTGCTTTGACATCAGAGTTCAGAATCACAGAAAATATTTAAAACAACATTGAAGGATGGTCTCATACAAATAAAAATAATATGTAAACTAAGCTTCATTATATTCCTGACTGAATCTAAGAGAATGATGCTGTTCCCTAGTAACTTACTAATAGAGCAAGGCAGATGATGTAAATGGTTCTTCTTGTTGCTGTCAGGTCCAAGAGAAAATACAGAATGCTCTATCTCACTAAGAGACTTCTCAAAATAATATCTAAAATATTACTGCTGGGATAGCTTGCAGAATGACATCATTTTTTTGTCATCTGACCTTGTTCCCAGGCAACCCCCCATTGCTGGCAGCTGACAGCATTTAGCACATTCCCATAAAAATACACACACAAGGATTTTTGCTCATATCTTTTGAGCTTCTGGAGGTTGTATAACAACTAAACACTTCTACTCTTCCTGAGTGGCAATTAATTCACCCCAAAGACAATACAGAAAGCTTCCTATTACAGATTTTGTGTCTATGGCTGCCTTGAAACCTGTGAAATAGCATCTTTAAGGCCTAGCCTATAAACTGATTTAATTTCAGATATTTTTCTAAAGTTTGCTGAACTGATGTTAACCTTCCAGTTTCCTGTGTTAAAACATATACATTTAAACAGTTACAATAGTGCATGTACATTTCTCTTCTCTGCAGTAGGCACACTGTGGATACAGTCCAAACTCAAGCCCTTTACAAATACTTTTTCAACACACACAAGTCTGTACAAATCAGTTTGACATACACACGACATGCATATTAATACTAATACATTTATAACACAAGTGTCTTACATAAATCATGTTGATATTCACAAAGACACATAATTATTTACAAAATTCCAGCTAGTTGCGCTGGCAGTACCTCCTTTTGTCACAAACGTTACTCCTGATTCTTGTAGTTAGCTGCTGCACTTATTCTTTTCTGTCTCTAGAGCATTTAACTATGGTCAGGAAAATGAGAACCAAAGTCTGATCCTGCTTACTGGCTTTCTGTTTGGTGGTTAAACATTTTTATTTCCTCCTTAGCCTGCTGTGCATCCAAAAATGTCTTTGATCCTCCAGGAGAAAATATTCCTAATACAGCTGGATACAGTAGCTTGAATCTTACATTTCTCCCTTAAAGGGACAGTCCCAGAGAGTGATTGTTTTGATTCTGGTGTTTATTTACATTTTAAAGTCTGACTTTCTGAGCATGTCCCAGCTTTGGCTGCAGGGGTTGGGGGAGGGGTGCTTACAGGAAGTTTCAATGGTCTTAGTCAACTTCCATCTCAGATTGCAGTTGTACTCACAGCAGCTCTCACTGATTCATTCATTAGTTTCACATGTGCTTTTTATCCTCAGAGAAAAGTAGCCTTTCATGAATTTTATGAGCTTACTTGCTGCTACCTTGCAGGAAAGCATATGAGCAATGCAAAGCTAAAATGTTAGCTAACAATTTTCTGTTCATTTCATTTCATATTTTATTTTGTGCAGATGTCTGATTGCTAGTTAAGTGCTATGATGATAAACAGTCTTTTTTTCATGTTTGTTTTTTTTAATCTCTGAATACTAGCCAAGTGTAATGTTTTTTTTTTTTTTTGATCTGCTATAAAAAACATGTGCAACGCTAGCAACAGGTAAAACCAAGAAAAGTCCAAAACCAAAAAATCCACAGTCCACAGAACAGGCAAAACGACACTGCACCAAAATAGCGTATAACCGTTTATTATCCGCTTTCGTAAAAAACTTCCTCATTCTGAGCTTTTTGACGAGTTCATAAAAAGTAAACACAGCGTCTTGCCTGACCACCCCCATCACAAACACACACAAAAATGTAATAACCTAGTTGTTTCCCAGTGACTGGGGACTGAAAGCTTTGACAGAAATTGAATATTGTTAACTGTGTTCACCACAAGGAATGAAAACAAGGCTGCACAAAGTAAATTGAAACCAGGAGTAGGGTTGATGATGATGTGGTAAGTGGGTGGTGATAACTGGCAGGTATCAGGACACGTTTATTTGTCCCTTTAACATTCCTTGATTGCTAGGATAAACTTAATTTATTTTATTTTACCTATTTGTTGACTGCTTAAGTTTGCTGGAACATTACCCTTTTCAGGGCTGACCTGGGAGTACAGTCTCATTAAGTGACTTGCTCAGAGTCACACAGTAGCAAATGAAGGTTGAAGTAATCAAATAATGTACCCTGGGTACAGGATGCAGCTCATTAAGAGTTAAATCAAATAATGTACCCTGGGTACAGGATGCAGCTCATTAAGAGTTAAATCAAATAATGTACCCGGGGTACAGGATGCAGCTCATTAAGAGTTAAATCAAATAATGTACCCTGGGTACAGGATGCAGCTCATTAAGAGTTAAATCAAATAATGTACCCTGGGTACAGGATGCAGCTCATTAAGAGTTAAATCAAATAATGTACCCTGGGTACAGGATGCAGCTCATTAAGAGTTAAATCAAATAATGTACCCTGGGTACAGGATGCAGCTCATTAAAGAGTTAAATCAAATAATGTACCCTGGGTACAGGATGCAGCTCATTATTTTTATTTATTTTTATTTTATTTATTTTATTGCAGTTGGTTTACCAGGATAGTCCATTGGGCCATAATGAACCCGTTTTCAATGGAGTCCTGGGAGAAAAGCTCCAAAACAAGCAGATATACATTCAACAGTTTACAATTAACAATCTAGTTACAGAGAGTTATTGGTACTGTTTAGGCAGGAAAGAGCAAAACTTATCACATGTACAATAGCAGTTATAACAGTTAATCTAATTTAGATAATGACCTACAAGTAAAAGAGACCAGTTAATAGAGATTAGAGAGCATACATAGTAGGTACATAAAGTAGAATACGGTATGGAAGGAGATTTAGTAGAGTTAGTTATGAGGGGTGGGAGCAAGAGCATACCCACTGTGTTGCTAGATGTAAGAAGAGAGACTTTTTGAAGGTGATGTGGTTAGAGGTGGTGCGAATAAGTGGTGGAAGGGAGTTCCATAGGCGGCGAGGCTAAAGGAAAGAAGGTTTTTCCTGGTGGATAAGTAGGTTTATGTACTTGAGTAGATTTTGATTGTTTGACCTTAGAATTCTACTAGGAGGTGCATTTTAAAGGCAGAGGAAAGGGAGGGACAGAGTGAGGGGTTTAGAATAAGTTTATGGGCTAGAGTTAGTTGGGTGTAAGTTAGTTGATTGAGGAGTTCTAGCCATTTTAGCTTATGGAGGAGACACAGTGGTGAGTAGAGGACTTATGGCTAGTGGCGAATTTTGCAATTTTGTTATAGCAGGAAGTAAGCTGTTTTCTTAAAGAGGACTGAAGATTAGTTAGTAGTGGGGCACCATAGAGAAGGGAAGGGATAAGAAAGGAGGTAGAGAGAGATTTTAGTGTCAGATGTAAGGTAGGCTTTCTGTCTATAAAGCATGCCAAGTTTTGATGTGTTTTTAATGTTTATTTGGAGGTGGGAGTTAAATTTCAGTAGGTTGTCAATTTGGACCCCAAGTAGTTTAGTTTCTGATACTATTTCAAGGGGTGAGTTGTTTTGACTTGTAATTAAGAATGTAGTTATGTCTGGAGGGATAACTTTTGATGGAGTAAATAACATAAGTTTGGTCTTAGTGGCATTGAGAGCTAGATGATTACTTTGCATCCATTGCTCTGTGGAAGAGAAAGCTTCCTGGGTAAGTTTTTGTAGAGTAGGGATAGAAGAGGCAGAACAGATGATAGTAGAATCATCTGCATATTGGATGATACTAGAGGAAGGAATTGATTTGCAGAAGTCATTTATAAATATAGCCCCTTTTTGTTCATGGACAGGTTTTGAACATGCATTAATACCCCCATCTCAATTAAAAAATCCTGCTTTTTAACACCTTTATTGAACTATCATTGTGACATAGGCACATTTACATTTATTTAAAAGTAATCAAACTGTATTATAAAGTTAAAATTAGCAAACATTATGCTTCACATGTATTGCTATATATAATATAACCTAAGCAACATTACATACATTTTTCAATTCCTGCACCTTTTTTTAAACAAGAAACATCTTTATTAAACAATGATGAAATAAGCAATCATATATTTATATAAATGAAAGCAAACCACACCTACACAATCATAGTTGCAAGTATTTTACATCACAAACCATACTGACACACTTCCAGTTGCAAACATTATACATCAATTATACTCTACCCAATTGTTTTCAGACAAACATTGCATAGCTCATTTAAGTCCTGCCTTCTTTTAAACCTTATTTCTACTCTATATGTATTGTTCCAACAATTCCCATTTTTCTTATGTAGTTTGCTCCTATCTTTTTCTAAAGATCTCAGTTCCCGTTGTTTTATCTCTCTTACTATATTCACTACTTCTAATATAGTTGGTTTACATTTTGATTTCCATTTTGTAGTAATAGCTTTTTTGGCAGCCGCCATAAGAGACAGCAAGGCCTAGGTAATTCCAATTCTGTATCCTAGCTCAGTAAAATCATCTCACTCGTTACACCAATCTGCCCACCCAGCATCTCCGACAGTGCATCCTGCAGGAAATCATTAAAGTCCACCAACTCACTGCACTCTCAGAAAATATGATCCCAGTTACCTCTTCTTCCCTGTCACACCTCCAACATTTGCTCTCTACCTGTGGAAAAAATCTTTGGAGTCTGCTTGGGGTATAAAAATATCTATGTAAACATTTCCAAGCAAAAATCCTAAATCTTCTAGATTTTATTGCACATTTGGGAGACATACATATATCCTCCCATTGTTTCTTTGTGAATTGCTTATCCAATCTCTCTTCCCAATCCTTTCTAACCTCCTCTGACTGATTCTTATAGTTATCATGGAATATTTTATATGCTCTACTAATTATTCCTTTTTTAATGGCAGCTTCTGTTCTAAAGTCTACTAAAAACTCTACCAGTGCTGGTCTTCTGTTCAGGACCCCCCCATTTCTTTCTCTTTGCCTACACTCTGATATCAATCTTTGATAGGGAAGGCAGTCTCTAACCTGCAGTCCAAATAAATTCTTGGCATCTTCCCAGTCAATCATCTTTCCCTCTCCAGTTATCTGCTCCCAGTACCTTGGTTCCTTTGTCAGTTTTCTCCAATAAATTCCAGCCACCTCTTGCCTATATTCTATATCCCCGATTGCAGTCATCCCTATCAGCAGAATCTCCTTTCTCCATTCCCATGTTGGCTTAGTTCTTACAATACTTTATTCTGCTTTATAGATATAATATTCTGTATGATTATTGTTATTCTCCTTAAAGGCCTGCATCCAAAATCCCAGTCTTTCCATGTTTCCTGATCTTCACCCCTGTTTCAACATCATCCCTTTCCACTTTGAATTATAGTTTTCTGCTTGTGCTGCGTATAGGAGCCTTAACTGTGTAGCTCTGAAATACCCCTTCAGATTGGGTAATCCCAGTCTGCCCTGTTGTAGTAGAAGAATCGCCTTATCCTACTTGACTGTTGCTGTCTTCCCCTCCCACATAAAGTCCTTCAGTTCTTTATTAATTACTATCCACAACTTCTCCTCTGGTTGATAAAAATATGCTTGATCTGTGTATAAGACTAAAGGGACTATAAACGTTTTGACTGCATGTATCTTATTATCCATATCCATATAATAAAGCTTCCATTTTCTCAGTTTTTGTATTATCTTTTGTTTAGTCTTTTCCCACATATCCTTACCTGCCACATCAGAATCATTTTTAATCCATACTCCTAAATACTTCAGTTATCATGTTCCATAAATAAGGATTATGCTGAACTAATTTGTGTTTGGTACATAATTTACTGGTATTGCCTTTGTTTTGTATTCATTAATTTTGTACCCCAAGAAGATTTGAAACTGTCTCAAAATGTTCCACAGCACTGTAATGTCTCTTTCTGGTTTTGTCAGTTATAAAATAATATCATCTGCAAACACAGCCAGCTTTTCTTATTAACATACCAATTATATCCTTGAATTGTCTGAGTCCCTAATTTCCTTCGCCAGTGATTCTAAATATAATGCAAATAACAAAAGGGAAGAGGACACCCCTGCTTGGTTTGTCTGCTCAAGCAGAAATTATCAGGAAGGACAACACCTACTTTAATTTTCACCTCCAGTCCCTCATTATTTCTGATACTATTTCAAGGGGTGAGTTGTTTTGACTTGTAATTAAGAATGTAGTTATGTCTGGAGGGATAACTTTTGATGGAGTAAATAACATAAGTTTGGTCTTAGTGGCATTGAGAGCTAGATGATTACTTTGCATCCATTGCTCTGTGGAAGAGAAAGCTTCCTGGGTAAGTTTTTGTAGAGTAGGGATAGAAGAGGCAGAACAGATGATAGTAGAATCATCTGCATATTGGATGATACTAGAGGAAGGAATTGATTTGCAGAAGTCATTTATAAATATATTGAAGAGAAGCGGACCCAGTATGGAGCCTTGTGGCACTCAGTGGGGTACTAAGGAAGGGGAGGTAGCTTTTCCATTTTACAGCTTGATTTCTGTTGGAAAGGTAACTAGAGAACCAGTTCAGAGAGGAAGAAGATAGGTGGAGTTTGGAAAGTTTGGTTAAGAGCAGGTTGTGAGAGATAGTGTCGAAGGCTTTGGAGAGGTCAAGAAGCAAAGTAGATACAATTTGCCCAGAGTCACGGGCTTTATTTACAGTTTCAAGGAAGGAGAGGAGGGCAGTCATAGTACTATGATTAGGTCTGAAACCATGTTGTGTAGGGGTAATGAGATGGTTGTCTAGGAGGTGTGGAAGAAGCTGGAGTTGGACACATTTTCAAGGAGTTTAGAAATGGGGACAGGATGGCTATAGGACGAAAATTGCTAATGTTATTGTTGTTGCCCCTTTGTGTAGAGGTATAATAAAAGCTTGTTTCCAGATTTGGGGAACTATGCATTCTTGTAGGGAGCGGTTTATTAAGATGCTAATGGGGTAAGCAAGAGTTTTAGCGGCTACACTGAGAAAGTAAGAAGGGATATTGTCAGAGCATTGGTACATGGTTTTAATTTCTGAAGAAGTTTCTTTATAGTAGCTGTAGGTACAGGATTTAATGAGAAGAGGTGCAGTCAGAAGAGGGGGAATTTTGGGGTAGTGGAGATGAGGGTGGGGTTTGTGTAGAAGAGGAAGAAGAGGGGTTAGTGGATGTGGAATAGGGTGTGGAAGTGGAGAGAGAGGTGTTAGAGAATGAAGAGGTCAGTTTGGAGATGGAGTTGATAAAGAAGGAGTTAAATTGTGTGGCTAAATCAGATTCTGGAGCATTTGGATCTGGGGTGGGAGTAACTGGTTTGCTGGGGTGGAGGAGAGTAGAGATCCCTTTCCAGAATTTTTGAGGGTTGTTTTTATTATGGTTTTGGAGTGTTGAGAAGTAGTTTTGACGATCAAAAGTTATCATTTTCTTTGCTTTATTTTACATTTTACATTAAGAGTTAAATCAAATAATGTACCCTGGGTACAGGATGCAGCTCATTAAGAGTTAAATCAAATAATGTACCCTGGGTACAGGATGCAGCTCATTAAGAGTTAAATCAAATAATGTACCCTGGGTACAGGATGCAGCTCATTAAGAGTTAAATCAAATAATGTACCCTGGGTACAGGATGCAGCTCATTAAGAGTTAAATCAAATAATGTACCCTGGGTACAGGATGCAGCTCATTAAGAGTTAAATCAAATAATGTAACCTGGGTACAGGATGCAGCTCATTAAGAGTTAAATCAAATAATGTACCCTGGGTACAGGATGCAGCTCATTATCAAATAATGTACCCTGGGTACAGGATGCAGCTCATTAAGAGTTAAATCAAATAATGTACCCTGGGTACAGTATGCAGCTCATTAAGAGTTAAATCAAATAATGTACCCTGGGTACAGTATGCAGCTCATTAAGAGTTAAATCAAATAATGTACCCTGGGTACAGGATGCAGCTCATTAAGAGTTAAATCAAATAATGTACCCTGGGTACAGGATGCAGCTCATTAAGAGTTAAATCAAATAATGTACCCTGGGTACAGGATGCAGCTCATTAAGAGTTAAATCAAATAATGTACCCTGGGTACAGGATGCAGCTCATTAAGAGTTAAATCAAATAATGTACCCTGGGTACAGGATGCAGCTCATTAAGAGTTAAATCAAATAATGTACCCTGGGTACAGGATGCAGCTCATTAAGAGTTAAATCAAATAATGTACCCTGGGTACAGGATGCAGCTCATTAAGAGTTAAATCAAATAATGTACCCTGGGTACAGGATGCAGCTCATTAAGAGTTAAATCAAATAATGTACCCGGGGTACAGGATGCAGCTCATTAAGAGGTAAATCAAATAATGTACCCTGGGTACAGGATGCAGCTCATTAAGAGTTAAATCAAATAATGTACCCTGGGTACAGGATGCAGCTCATTAAGAGTTAAATCAAATAATGTACCCTGGGTACAGGATGCAGCTCATTAAGAGTTAAATCAAATAATGTACCCTGGGTACAGGATGCAGCTCATTAAGAGTTAAATCAAATAATGTACCCTGGGTACAGGATGCAGCTCATTAAGAGTTAAATCAAATAATGTACCCTGGGTACAGGATGCAGCTCATTAAGAGTTAAATCAAATAATGTACCCTGGGTACAGGATGCAGCTCATTAAGAGTTAAATCAAATAATGTACCCTGGGTACAGGATGCAGCTCATTAAGAGTTAAATCAAATAATGTACCCGGGGTACAGGATGCAGCTCATTAAGAGGTAAATCAAATAATGTACCCTGGGTACAGGATGCAGCTCATTAAGAGTTAAAAGTTTTAGCCCTCTCCCTTACAGTATGCCTCTTCTGGTGGGTGTATCTTGAATAATGATTTCCAGAAATTTTTTATATTTTTCTCTCCACAGTTATGTCAGTAGCATGTCCTTCTGCTGGTATGATTGCATCTTTACTAATGTAGGTCTTGGCTGTTTTCTCATGGACAGGTTTTGAACATGCATTAATACCCCCATCTCAATTAAAAAATCCTGCTTTTTAACACCTTTATTGAACTATCATTGTGACATAGGCACATTTACATTTATTTAAAAGTAATCAAACTGTATTATAAAGTTAAAATTAGCAAACATTATGCTTCACATGTATTGCTATATATAATATAACCTAAGCAACATTACATACATTTTTCAATTCCTGCGCCTTTTTTTAAACAAGAAACATCTTTATTAAACAATGATGAAATAAGCAATCATATATTTATATAAATGAAAGCAAACCACACCTACACAATCATAGTTGCAAGTATTTTACATCACAAACCATACTGACACACTTCCAGTTGCAAATATTATACATCAATTATACTCTACCCAATTGTTTTCAGACAAACATTGCATAGCTCATTTAAGTCCTGCCTTCTTTTAAACCTTATTTCTACTCTATATGTATTGTTCCAACAATTCCCATTTTTCTTATGTAGTTTGCTCCTATCTTTTCTAAAGATCTCAGTTCCCGTTGTTTTATCTCTCTTACTATATTCACTACTTCTAATATAGTTGGTTTACATTTTGATTTCCATTTTGTAGTAATAGCTTTTTTGGCAGCCGCCATAAGAGACAGCAAGGCCTAGGTAATTCCAATTCTGTATCCTAGCTCAGTAAAATCATCTCACTCGTTACACCAATCTGCCCACCCAGCATCTCCGACAGTGCATCCTGCAGGAAATCATTAAAGTCCACCAACTCACTGCACTCTCAGAAAATATGTTCCCAGTTACCTCTTCTTCCCTGTCACACCTCCAACATTTGCTCTCTACCTGTGGAAAAATTCTTTGGAGTCTGCTTGGGGTATAAAAATATCTATGTAAACATTTCCAAGCAAAAATCCTAAATCTTCTAGATTTTATTGCATATTTGGGAGACATACATATATCCTCCCATTGTTTCTTTGTGAATTGCTTATCCAATCTCTCTTCCCAATCCTTTCTAACCTCCTCTGACTGATTCTTATAGTTATCATGGAATATTTTATATGCTCTACTAATTATTCCTTTTTTAATGGCAGCTTCTGTTCTAAAGTCTACTAAAAACTCTACCAGTGCTGGTCTTCTGTTCAGGACCCCCCCCCCATTTCTTTCTCTTTGCCTACACTCTGATATCAATCTTTGATAGGGAAGGCAGTCTCTAACCTGCAGTCCAAATA
Source organism: Protopterus annectens (assembly GCF_019279795.1). NCBI lineage: Eukaryota > Metazoa > Chordata > Ceratodontiformes > Protopteridae > Protopterus > Protopterus annectens. The sequence goes on along the minus strand of NC_056739.1, from coordinate 776,288,061 downwards.
AATTCTTGGCATCTTCCCAGTCAATCATCTTTCCCTCTCCAGTTATCTGCTCCCAGTACCTTGGTTCCTTTGTCAGTTTTCTCCAATAAATTCCAGCCACCTCTTGCCTATATTCTATATCCCCGATTGCAGTCATCCCTATCAGCAGAATCTCCTTTCTCCATTCCCATGTTGGCTTAGTTCTTACAATACTTTATTCTGCTTTATAGATATAATATTCTGTATGATTATTGTTATTCTCCTTAAAGGCCTGCATCCAAAATCCCAGTCTTTCCATGTTTCCTGATCTTCACCCCTGTTTCAACATCATCCCTTTCCACTTTGAATTATAGTTTTCTGCTTGTGCTGCGTATAGGAGCCTTAACTGTGTAGCTCTGAAATACCCCTTCAGATTGGGTAATCCCAGTCTGCCCTGTTGTAGTAGAAGAATCGCCTTATCCTACTTGACTGTTGCTGTCTTCCCCTCCCACATAAAGTCCTTCAGTTCTTTATTAATTACTATCCACAACTTCTCCTCTGGTTGATAAAAATATGCTTGATCTGTGTATAAGACTAAAGGGACTATAAACGTTTTGACTGCATGTATCTTATTATTCATATCCATATAATAAAGCTTCTATTTTCTCAGTTTTTGTATTATCTTTTGTTTAGTCTTTTCCCACATATCCTTACCTGCCACATCAGAATCATTTTTAATCCATACTCCTAAATACTTCAGTTATCATGTTTCATAAATAAGGATTATGCTGAACTAATTTGTGTTTGGTACATAATTTACTGGTATTGCCTTTGTTTTGTATTCATTAATTTTGTACCCCAAGAAGATTTGAAACTGTCTCAAAATGTTCCACAGCACTGTAATGTCTCTTTCTGGTTTTGTCAGTTATAAAATAATATCATCTGCAAACACAGCCAGCTTTTCTTATTAACATACCAATTATATCCTTGAATTTCTGAGTCCCTAATTTCCTTCGCCAGTGATTCTAAATATAATGCAAATAACAAAAGGGAAGAGGACACCCCTGCTTGGTTTGTCTGCTCAAGCAGAAATTATCAGGAAGGACAACACCTACTTTAATTTTCACCTCCAGTCCCTCATACATCCTCCTAATTAACCTTATATTTTTAGGAAGCAAATGCTTCCATTCCCCTGCTCATAAAGTCCCAGCTTACTCTGTCAAATGCTTTCTCTGCATCAAGATCCACTAACAATGTTATTTTTTTTACATTTTGCTTCCCTCTGGATCATCAATGTTCTTTTAATGCTGTCAAATGTCCCCCCCCTCCACAAAACCACATTGATCAATATCTGTCAATTTTGGCATTACTTTTGTCATTCTTTTAGCAATTATAGAAATTTGCACTTTTATAGTCATTGGCAAAAATTACTACCACAATAAAAGGCTCACTTACTGTGTCCAAGAACAAGAGTGTACAAGAATATGAGGCAAGGTGATATATGTGCAAAGACTGAGGATTTAGAATCCTCATGGATAGTGAGGTTCAGGGCTGATGTAGGACATGGGCTTGCTGAATCAGTTCCATTAGTACCCAAATTAAAGAAGAGACCCCTAAGAAGGTAGTTAACATCACGGTATAGTTTTAGTAGGTATTATTTATGTCTAATGTTGCTGTTTTTTATATTAAATTTATATGTCTTTTTTATGTTTTGTGTTTTTAAATCTGTGGTTTTAAATTTGAATTTGCATCATGTGACTTCTGATATATAAATAGGGGTGTGTTTGTTAGTGCTTTTGTAATACACCTGATGATGCCTGTATGGTGAAAGCGCTTGTGTTTTGTTGCACTGCAGTAAAAGATTTGAACTGGATAGATCAGCTGTTTCTGTGTCTTCCTATTCGTTTGTTGCTGGAATTTTTGCTTTGGACACCAGGGGGTGGTGTTGTTCCTTCGTCTGTTCCAGGAGATGGCACAAATCAATGCTCAGAGGAGATACAAAGTGTTTCCCCTTATAGTAGGTGAAGTTGCTTTGGCAAAAGAGCTGGGAGCTCGCAGGAAGATTATAACCACGAATGCACAAGTGCACAGGTCAGGGGTGGTAGAGAAATCTACCTCTGGCAGCAGCAATGATATTGATGGAAGTTTTTTTCAGCTTCAACGAGCAATACAACCTCAATTTTCCACTTCCAGTGAAGGAGCAAACTTTTCAACGACTCACGGAACATCAATGAGGGCGGAGTCGGAGCTGCAACAAATGAAAGATGGAAGGAACTGTGAGTACGCAGAATACAATAAAAAAGGCATTTTTGAACACCAAGAAGGACTAGTGCTGAATTTATCCAGTATAACTTTGATGCATTATGAACTGAGTGTTTTAGGTAGAGGGTTGTCATTTATACCCTCTACTTGTTCTAATTTCACGGATGTCATTTTTGATGTTAAATTATTTGCCAGGAATTTAGAGTTGAAAGTAATGTTTAACAATTCTGAAAGTGTAATGAGTGGAGAGAGTAACTTTTTTTATAAACCCAGTTTGTTTTTACTCAAGATTAATCCTCTTATTGCTGCGTTTGAAAAGTTAGTCATGCAAGATGTATATAATCTAAGTGAGGCTAATGCTAATAATTATGCTTGTTATAGGAAGAAGCAGAATCTCTCCAAAGAAGAGTTTAATGCGCTGAAGGGGTTGGAAAATAATACTGATATAGTTATTAGGCCCGTGGATAAAGGCGGACCAATAGTAGTATTAGATAAGACTTGGTATGTGTCTAAAATGCAGGTAATGTTAAATGATGAGTTATTTTATGAGAAATTAACTCGCATTCAGGTTAACACAATTATACATGATGTGCATATTTTACTTAAATGTATGTTTGATATGAATCTTTTTGATGGTCATCTTTTGGAACATTTTTATATAAACAAACCTACTGTTCCTGTTATACAAGGTCTCCCGAAGGTACACAAAGATGGGTCTGATCCACCGCTTTGACCTATTATCTCTGGTAGAAATTGGTGCACTGAGACCATTTCTATATATATATATATATATATAGAAAAACATTTGAGACCAGGTATTAATAAATTAACACATGTATTAAGGGACACCGAACATTTTCTGAGAGACTTGCACGAATATGTCTCCAATAGTTTGAATAAGGATGTGATTTTTGTTACTATGGATGTGGTGTCTTTATTTACTGTTATACCCAATTTGGATGGCCTTAATAAGGTGACTCAATTTTTGCAGTGGATTACAGATTATACCCCCAATAAGGTTCAATTGTTGGTAAAACTTATGGAGATTGTGCTTGAGCACAATATTTTTGCTTTTGGTGAGCAAATATACAAGCAATGCAATGGCGTAGCTATGGGCACTTCTTGTGCCAATAGCTACGCCAGTGCTGTTATGGTTGTATGGGAGTATGACTATATATTTAATGGGCCATTTAATGAACATGTTTTGTTTTTTTGTAGATTTGTTAATGACCTATTTATTTTGTGGAGGGGAGACCTTGATACATTTGCTGCCTTTATGGAATATGTGAACAATAGTACCTGTTATTTGAAGTTTACATCTCATTCTTCAGAATTAATGGTGGATTTCTTGGAAGTTTCTGTTATTAAGGATGAAACTGGTGTTATTTACACTAAGTTGCATAGGAAGGACTGTCATGTGAATCATTTATTACATAGGGACAGTCTTCATCCTCCCTATGTATTTAGAAGTGTGGCTTCTAACCAGTTTTATAAAGCCTCAAGGTTAAATGCTAGGGATAGTGATTTTATTGGTGAAGTTGATAATGTGAAGATGAACTTGAAGGACAGAGGTTATGAGGAATATCTTATTCAAAACAACAAAGTTAAAATTTTTGATAAAAGGATGAATGAAGCCAGACCATATTTTTCTACAGGTGATAGAGAGTTTGTTAGGAGGCGGGAAAGCAAGTATAACACAGGTTTGAGGTTTAAAGTTACTTATACTAGTGATGTAGATAGTTTTAAGGATATCATTAAAAAACACTGGGGTGTTCTTAGAACTGATAATGATATATCTAGGCACTTACCTGAAGTGCCGTATTTTTTATATAAAACAGTAGGTCACTGAGAAGTAGGTTGTGTTATCTTAAGGATGCAAGTAGGAATTCTCATATAGTTGGAACTAAACCATGTGGTCATTGCAACTGGTGTGCATATATTGACAGCAGTTGCAAATTTGAACATCCTGACCAAGGTAGATTTTATAATTTCACAATAGCAGCTACATGTGATACCTTACATATTGTTTATTTAGCTTACAGCACTGCATGTAAAAAGTTTTATATAGGTAAGACTGACCGTCCCTTCAGAGATCGCATAAGAGAACACATCTATCATATTAATAAAGGTAATGCGGATAGTGCATTGGCGAAGCATGTTTTGAGTACTGACTCTAGTCATGGCTTTAAATTTTTAGTAATTGCTAGGGTTTATGAGAATGTGAGGCAAGGTGACATACGTGCCAAGACCGAGGATTTGGAATCCTCATGGATAGTGAGGTTCAGGGCTGATGTAGGACATGGGCTTAATGAATCAGTTCCACTAGTACCCAAATTAAAGAAGAGACCCCTAAGAAGGTAGTTAGCATCAAGGTATAGTTTTAGCATGTATTATTTATGTCTGATGTTGTTGTTTTTTATATTAAATTTATATGTTTTTTTTATGTTTTGTGTTTTTAAATCTGTGGTTTTAAATTTGAATTTGTATCATGTGACATTTGATGTATAAATAGGGGTGTGTTTGTTAGTGCTTTTGTAATACGCCTGATGATGCCTGTTTGGTGAAAGCGCTTGTGTTTTGTTGCACTGCAGTAAAAGATTTGAACTGGATATATCAGCTGTTTCTGTGTCTTCCTATTCATTTGTTGCTGGAACTTTTATAGTCATGGTTTAGTATTGAAATGGGCCTGAATAAATCTGGGTCCAATGGATCTTTGCCCTCTTTAGGTATTAAAGCTACCACTGCTTTCTTCCAGGATATTGGTACTTCTCCTCCTCTTAAAATACTATACTATTAAACAAAACCTTCCAGATCTTTATCAGTTTTTTCCTCCTAGCTTTCAAACATCCACAGGAATGCCATCTCTTCCTGGGGACTTTCCTGTAGATTGGTTATACATCACAATTTGTATCTCAACTCCTCCTATCCTAACGATTAGTAATTGAGCCTCGTCTACCTCTAACCTTGGCATATTTAATTCTTCCGTAAACATTTCCATTTGTGTCTTTGCATAATTTCGATATTTCTGTGCTTTATAAAGACTTTCATAGAATTTCTGAAATATTTCCAATACCGCTACAGGATCTCTTGTTACCTTCCTTGTTATAGGCTCCCTAAGCTTCTACTTTCTGTTGCATGAGTCATTGTGCTATTATTTTTTGTGCTCTAGTGTTATTATCAAAAACAGTTGTTTAACAGGAGTCTTTCTAAACTTGTGCATATTATTCAGGTAATCCCTTATTTTCTGTTTAGCATTCTTGTTCTGTGAGATTCCCCTATTCTACAATATTTTACCATTTGTCAGTCCCTCTAAATAATTCTTATTACTTCTTAACCATAGTTCCCTTTCTTTTATTCCCACTCTATTTTTAAACTCCACCTTAATTTTATCCTATTCCCTAGCTATATTTTCAGAAGAAATATCCATCCTCTCTAATAGCTCCTGAATAATCTCCACTTCCCATTCCTTAAATTCTCCTCATGTCAACAAATAGTATCTCATTTGTATTTCTTTACCATGTGTTTTTATTTTAGTTATTATTGGAGCATAATCTGAAATAGTTATTGGGTGTGTATTAAGACCTTCAATTAAATGCACATGTCCTTGTTAAATGAAAATTCTGTCTAGCCTAGCCCAGTTTTTATATCTTGGGGAATAATATGTAAATTAACTCTTATTACTGAATTCACATCTTCCATACCAAGTATTTTCATAAAGTTCTTCAAAAATCTACCCTTCTTTTCCATTCTGAGCCCACCAGACACATCTTCACTCCTGCAAATCACATTCCAGTCCCCACCTGTAAGTAATATTCCTTGCTGAAAACTGATTATTTCTCCCAGAATGTTCTTAAGCTCCATTATAGCAGTTTTAGGTGGAATATAAATACATGCCAGTGTAATCCTTCTCCCTTGCCAGTAGCCTCTTAGCACTATAAATCTGCCATTATTATCTTATGTACCCTTTTCTCTCACTATTGGAGCTCCTCTTGCAATTAATATAAGTACTTCTCTTTTCCTTTGTCCTAGGTATTCTGCTGAATAACCATCCTGAAAACCTTTATCAAATTCACATATTCAGTTCTTTTTAAGTGTGTCTCCTGTAACATAGCTATTTGCACTCTACATTTTTTTAAATATACTTCAATATAGTTTCTTTTTTGTATTTTCTAAGACTGTTAACATTTCAAGATATTACAGAAAGCATCACTGCCTTAAAAAAGTTAATATTCCCACATTTTTTATGCATGACACCTTTTTTTATTAAATGTCTAGTTCCAGCTTTTGTGTTACATGCATGCACTGTTTGGCGGGTTGAACTTTTTATACAGTTGTTTCTTGTCATATCCATTTGAACCTATGTCACATCTTGCAAATCTTTTTGATCTGATGTTGTTGCCTTTATTTGCTGTTCAACCTGTGGGTCTCAGATCCGAGCATCAGATCCAACTTGACCGCATACCAAAGCTCCTGGCTCTGAAATATGAGTTCCTGCACCACCCATAATACTCCTCTCCTCTAAATCCCACAGATCTCTTTTGTCGTGCTTTTGGGTATCTCATCTTCTGAGCTCCTCAGGGTTTTCCCTGTCAGTTTAGTGATCTTTTTTGTGCTATCCTTCCTTATCTGTATTTGTTAATAATAATTTCTTGTCTGGTAATCTCTTTCTCTTTTTACTAAAACTGGTCATTTGTTTTGTATAGTCCACCTTGTGACTTTCTCTTCCCTTCCCTACTCCTTTTGTATCTGTACTATTTAAAAAAAAAATGTCCTTTAGTTTTTTTCTATATGCATTGTAGTTTTGTAGCTTAATATTTTGGGGCTATTGTTGTGTGTGTGTGTGTGTGTGTGTGTGTGTGTGTGTGTGTGTGTGTGTGTGTGTGTGTGTGTGTGTGTGTGCATGTGGGTACGCTCACACGCGTGCATCATGGGCTGTTTTTTGTCTGTAATTATGTCAGATCACAAATCTGCGGGCTTAAAGAAATGTATCACTTGTGGGCACAAAATCCCACTATCTGATGCTCACTCAGTGTGTGTGGTGAGCCTCAGTGCTACCCACCTGGGCTCATGTTGCTCCATTTGTGCCGGGTTTAATCAACATGCACTTATTGACAGACGTAATACAGCAGAGAGTCAATTATTTGTACGTCAATTATCTGAAATGTCAGTTATCCGAACACAGTCTTCCAAAGATTTTGTGTAAGAAAAATCATAAAGTCTGAATATGTAAATGCTATACATATTTGCTTGTGCATGTTTTTTGAGCTTGTAGTCCACTCGTGTGAAAACTATTTTTTATTGTCCACTGGAATCACTGAATGGTTGAAAAATGTATTCCCTGCATGTAGAAAAAACAAGATTTTAAAAGTTTTTTATCCAGTTTAATGTATGTTTGATTATCCAAACTGTTTGATTATCTGAACTACACTATGTCCCAATTAGTTTGGATAATTGACTCACTACTGTAGGTTTATTTTAAAAGGCCTTCTGCCCAGCTCTTCTTATTCTGCCACTCCATCCCCTTTAGTGGCTCAAACCCCCTCAAAGAAACATAAGGAGTGTTACAGATCCCCAGTAGGACCGGTCACTCAGGGGAACCTCCTGCCAAGACTCCTAGACCTTTGGAACTGATAACTTTGGCTCCTGTAGTGATCCAGGCCACCCCTCAGCATTGGAGCTGAAGCTTTTCCCCACAGCCGGTGGCATCCAGACTCAAGTCCCCACTCCTGTAACAGCTCAGATCTGGTTCTAGGCCTGCTTCTGTTGCCTCTTCCATTAGGTCTTCTCTCAGCCTTTCCAAAGCCAAAGTTGACAGCATGATGGTTAAGTTTCTCAAGGCACAAATCCAGCTGAGGATCTTGCCTGCTGTGTCCCCTCCTGGATCTGTGAGCAATATTTATACCTTTACACCTATTTGTCCATCTCCGATCACCAGTTTCAAAGTTATTGGGCCCGAGCCTTCCTGGAGCCAAGACATCGGAGCCCACAGGTACAGTTACATCGACTCCGATGGTCTCCCTGACTCATCCAGCTTTGACAGTTTCGGAGCTGAACAGTTCTCAAAGCTGTAGCTTTGGCATTGGTTCCAAGGGGTAGACTTTGCGGCCTCTGCATTTGATAGTTCATCTCCGACTCCTCACTCAAATCTGGGGGCAGTTGGTATTCATGGAGCTTCCCTGTTAACAGCTTCAGCTCTGGTGGGGGTGCTGTCAGTGTCTTGATCCCTCTCAGCATTTGAGGTGGTGGAGAGGGTTCTCTCTGTACCCAGAATGTATTTTAGAGGATGCGAAGGATATTAGCAATGCTAGAGAAAGCAGTACGTTAGCACGACATGTTAAGCTTAGTGGGTCTCAACATAGGTTTAGGTTTTTTGTGTTAGAAATTATTAGAGAGAATATTAGAGGGGGGGATATAAGAAATAGACCCAAGTTGGCTGAGCAGAGATAGATACTGTTTTTTAATGCAGGGAAACTGCCAGGTATGAATGACGTTGTATCTTTAAAACCAGTCTTATGTACACGCACATTCCTCCATTGATTAAATAATGTTAAAAGTTTTGTCTAAGGGTGCAATTGTGATGTTATGTATGTTTGTAACGAATTTATAAGTTTTATATGTTTTAACATAGGTCCGTGAGTACATGTTGCTTGTTTTTTAAAGCATTTTCATAATTAATAAGATGTGTGTTTGAACTGATTGGTTGCTATGTATTTAAATAGGATGTTTATGTTCTATTGTGGTATTATTCTGATGAAGTGACTGTCAAGTCTTGAAAGCTCTTACTTAGTTGAATAAACGTTTTCCAGCCATGGTGATTCTGGACCTGTTTTTGTTTAATATGGAGTAAATGCCTGATCTGAGCTGGTCTGGGTGAACACTTTGGATGACTCTTTTTGAGAGTAGCTTTAAAATCTCTAACCTTGCAGCCTCCCGCTGATAGGGTGGGACATTGGGGAGGGTTTTGTTATGAGAGTGTTTCTGGAAAAAGAGTACTGAATGGCATCTGGATATAATTTCTGGCACCCAACGATCTTTTGTGATGGCTTCCCAGGCTGTTGGGTGTAAAGACAAACATCCCCCGACTGCTTCCAAAGACAAGCAGTCAGGCAGTCCCTCAGGATCACTGATTGGGTCTGTCCGAGAAAGACTCTCGAGACCCTTGAGTCATCAGACCCCCCTCTACCACGAGGGTAGCATCTGCCATTATAACCATTTCCCCCCTTGGAAGGAAGGTCTCCCTCTGAACCCTGAAAAGGACTTTGAGATTTTCGGACTCACAAATTCTTACCTCCATGCTGGTTCCTGGAAAAGGTCCATTGTGTGGTAGAGAGGCAGATCCTGATGACAGACAAGGTCTTTCTGTCCTATTCTTTTTGGGAGACTATGTCTCTAACTGTTGGACAGAAGACAGTCGATCCATTGAAAGGGGCCTTGGTGAAGGATGCCTTGTAGGGTTCTGAGAAATCACACAGCCACATCCAGGCATAGTGTTTGGTAACAATGCCTGATCCGGCCACCATGAGGCACCTTCTGCAGCATGAGAAATTAACCTCATGGATGTGTTAGAAATAGACTGAAGGGTGGACATTCTGGAGGAAAGGTTCTTCTGTTCCTCAGGAGACATGGACCCTGGGACAGAACTAGAGTGATCCTTAACTAAGTCCCTCTGCAGCCTGGTTATGTTTGCAAAATATTTCATCTCTCACAATGTGAAGGTCACTAAAGTGTAAATCCACTTCCCAAACCATCCAAAGCCCTAGACTTCCTTATTAGAGGGATGGACAGTGGAGCTCTGTTGGGTCATCTACTTTTTGGTGGTGGCTACAACCACCATGGCATCAAGGGGTACACCTCTGGTGCAATGGGGTGGTCAGAAGGGGCAACAAGAATCTTATATGGTCGCTTGGGGATTGGTTCCACTGTGTCCAGCTCCTTTCATGCCCTGTGCAACACAAGGTCAGTAAGGGGGTCCACAGGGGGGATATCCAAGAAGTAGATGGGTCTGACCCACAAGCTTCCAGAAACATTGATTCCTCTGGGTTAGGGTTTTGGGAAGACCAACCACCCTTCTGGTGTAGGATTTCCATGATGTCTCCAAACAAGGCATCCTTAGGTGGTGATCTGGGGCACCCTTCCCTTTCAATGAGATTGGTGTCCTCTCTGAGGGATTACAAAGGGGAATTCAAGTGTCTCCTTTTGCAATGATGCTTCCGAGGAACCTCCTCGGTGGGGTGCTCAGGGGTGGTAATGAAAGACTCTGGGTGTTCCAAGAGGAATAGCCTGGAAGTCTTTCTGGGCAGGCTATCCTGGAGGAGACAGAGTAGACATCTCAGGTACAAAAGCTGCTGGAGGGGGACTGGGCTCCAAAGCAGGTAGAGTCATGTGAAGGTGAGCTAGTGGTACCAGAAAGACTGTGGCTGCCAATGCTTTCTCATAGCAATGCACATTCTGGGGAAGTCAAACAGCCTGACAGACATGCTCAGCAGGACCATTCTGATACCTCACAAGTGGTCGCTGAATACTTCAGTGGCAAATATGATTTCCCAAAGATGGGGTCAACCTTGCTGTGATCTTTTCGAGTCTTCCTAGAACACCAAGTGCAGTGAGTTGTTTGTCATGATCCCTCCTCAAGGACAGTCACAGAGAGAAGTTCTAGCCCATGCTTGGCCCCTCTGTCTACTTTACACCTATCCTCCTCTCTTGCTCATTCCCAAATTTATGGAAAAAGCTCAGAGGTTGAAGTGACAAGTGATTCTCATTGCCCCCTTTTGGCCCTGTCAAGTTTGGTTCCCCTTCCTTTGGTCTCATCTAGTCTGTCCACCTTGGACTTTGGATGCCTCTCCCGATCTGTTGTCCCATCCCTCGGGACACTCCCATCCAGATCTCCTGAACCTGAAGCTAACCACTTGGTTACTCCACTTCCAATGAAATCTAGAACTTCTGGGATTTCTTCCTCAGTTAGAAAAATTTTGATTGTGGCACACAAACTGTCCATGAGGAAATTATACAATAGTAAGTGGAACAGATTCTCCATTTGGGCTCATCAGAACAATTTAGACCCTTTTACAGCTGTGTTTCCTGCTGTGTTGCTCTTTCTGGCTTTTATTTTTCATTGCAGAGCTAGTTTTTCAACAGTGAAAGTGCATCTGGTAGTGATTTCCAAGTTTCGCATAGGGGAAAAATTCCTTTTCTCTAGCTTCATTCAAACTGTGCAAGGCCTTTTTAAAAGATACCCTTTTCCTTCATCCTCCTATTAAGGAACCTGTGACCCCCTGGGATCTCACCTTAGTTTTACAGGCTTATATCTCGCCCCCCTTCGAGCCTTCTGCTAAGGAAGATTTAAAGTTTCTGAGCCGGAAATCAGTATTTTTGGGTGACCATTAGTTCAACCAAAAGAGTATCTGAATTACAGGTTTTGTCTTGCAAGCTTCCATATTTGATTTTTCACAAGGACAGAGTTATTTTACTTAATAACCCTTCCTTTCTGCCCAAGGTCACTTCTGAGGCTAACATAAATGAAGTTACTAACCTGCCTGTTTTCTTCCCTAATTTTCAGACCAGAGGAGAGTATCAGCTTCATAAGTTAGATGTACATAGACAGCTTCATTTCTACTTGAATAGAACCAAAATTCTGAGGAAATCTGATCAACTTTTCATTTCCTTTTCCAAGCCTAAGTTGGGTAAACCAGTTTCCAAGGTTACCCTAGCTCATTGAATAACTACTTGCATTAAACTTGCTTATTCCACAAAAGGCATCCCCTTACTATGTCGCATTAAGGGCAATTTTACTAGGTCTGTTTCCACCTCTTCACCCTTCTGGTCAAAACTCCCCATTGATGAAATTTGTGCAGCTGCTACTTGGTCAAATCATCATACCCTTATATCGCATTACAAACTGGACATTATTTCCAGGACTAGAGCCTCCTTTAGTTCTGCTATGCTCCAGAATATCATTCCTTGATGGCTGCCTAAGTTCTTCTATAGCTGGGGACTCAGTCCCCAAGGTTGAAAAGCAAATGAGAGGCAACAACACAGCTGGAACATTGTGGTGAGCACATAACTTCTGTTTTTATTGAAAGCCTCAAAAAAAAAAAAACACACCCCCAATACCCCACTGAAACCTATTAACTTAATACTAACAGACAAAACTATGTACATCTTCAAATATTGACATTTTATGCCACTAATAAAAACAAAAGTCCCAAACTGACAGCCACACTCACAGACTTGGGTTAACCTAAAAGAAGGGTTATGCATTCTAAAACGCATATTGCAGCCTGTTCTTCTACTAAGTGCAAATCAGTTTTGTCTTAACTTTATAGCTCTCCCAGCTGGGAAAACCCCTGAATCCTTTCAGAAAACATTATGCCCTAACAAATTTCTCTTTTCTTTTCTTTTTTTTTCCTCAGTCAATCACTCCCCACCAGACTGCAGCCAGTTTCTCTTTATCAGATTGTCTCCATGGAGACATGAGAACAAGACAGCCAGTTTTTCTTTATCAGATTATGTCCATGGAATCATGAAGACCAGCTGCAGAATTGTTACTAAGCAAACAATTATTTGCTAAGAAAGTGGCATAATATTCAATATTCTTTTTCGTTTACTTGCCCTCTCTTAAAACTTGTTACCAAATAAATCTGAGGTCCTTAATCCAGTCACTCACCTATGCTCTTGTCATGCTTTTTTAACCAGGCTTTTTCTTTTACATTGCAGTGCCTACATTTCTTAAAAGTGAACAAGGAAAAAGAGAAGGGAAAGACAGAAGAAAAAAAAAAGAACACCAGCACCTGTTTATAATCCCTATTACACTTAAAAATAACTGAGAAAACTTTACTTTATAGCATGTAAAGAAAAACACACTCCACAAAAATAGCACTATTTAAGAAAAAAAAATCTGTATTTACAGTTAACTTTCACCCTCCTCTTCCCCTCCCCAAACCACTTTAATTAAAAATTCCTGTTGAGGAACACCAGTCCAGTTTCTTACCTGTACTTTTATAAAATTAATACAGTCTTTCCCTCCCAGTTTCTCTGATACAGCAGATAAATTTACATTTTATCCGCATGTTCTGTCTTCTAGTTTTACTATTCTTTTAAATAGCTCTTCTTGAGAAGCCTTATGCTCGGCTAGCCTTTTCCTTATTTCTACCACTGACTTTTTTTCACTTGTATTATTTCAGCTGAATAACTAATTAAACCTTATTCTGTTTTCCCTTCCTTTTGTTATTTGATTTTATATATTTTTCCATGATTAATTTATTTTAAATACCTTGGAGTACATTTGATTTATTTTTCCACTAAATTACTAGAAGTAATTTTTAGTACCAGAGTTGAAATGTAAACTGTTTTTGATAAACAGCTGCAAGATTCTTCTCCTTTTCTGGATGCTTTTTCTCTTTTCTTTCTCTACATTTCTACTGTGGCAGTATCTACTCAGTGTTATTATTAGCAAGTAACTGAATTTTAACTACACCAATAGTTTTTACTTGCTTTTCCTTTTTTGTTTTTTGTTTTTCACAGTGGGAGATTTCTAATCAACCTATTGATCAGTATGTAGGTATTTTGGAAGACCCTGGTCTGTAGCAGCTTTAATAGATGTTATAGATTTTTTGTTGGTGAAGTGCCGAACAGGATACATACTGTTGTGATAACTGCAGTGTTTGCAAGTTTGTTGTTGATGAAATTTCTTATATTAATTAGAAGGAATTATAAACGTTGATAGTTTTTTTGTGTGATTTTGAGAAAATATGTGGTCTAATATGTCCATTAGTTTTGATTTATGCACAAGAGACTAAAAAAAAAAAGAAAATACAGGAACATCTTACAGACATCACTAATACTTCAGACTGTAGTCCAGCTTATTTCACTGGGATACATTACTGTTTTGTGTCAGATAGGAAACTCTAAGGGCTGAGACATATAAAAGCAAGTTGGAGGGAATGAAGGCACTGTTAATAATGAAATCTCAGATATTAATATCTAAGAGTCTTAATGTTAATTTTTAATTAGAAGACATTAATTCACTTTTTAACTGTTTAATATTTTTACTGACAATTTTGTTAACTGATTGACTTTTGTTATTAACTTAGTTATTTTATGCCGTGGAAGATCTGTTCATATCAAGGTGTTAGGTAGTAAATAAAGTATACCGTGGAAGGTCTGTTCAGATCGAGATGCTAGATGATAAATAAGGTCTGAATTTCTGCTTCTATGTTGTCATCACCATCATTATTACTTTATTTTTTCTGTGTTTTTCCAAGTTAGTCCCACTAGGCTAGTATCCACTTTTTTAAGTGCTGTGGAGTCATTTACATCCACCTGAGCTTCCAACAACTGATGCAGATGAGCCTCAGTTTAACGTCTTAACTGAAAAATGGCATACTCAGGAGTGCAGCATCCCCTAATGCTGTACTACTGTTGTGTCATTAATGGAAAATGAATAAAATCATCTGATGTGGGAATAGAACTCACAGCCTTCTGATCTTCCAGGACCAAAGGTGAGCATACTACCTGCTGAGGGGTCTGTATTAGTTCTCAGAAATCGCATTGCAGCATACACCTAATCATCGACCCTAATTCAGCGAAAACTGTTTCATTAATTCACTAACTTTACCGAGGGCAAGGAAATACTTGCCCTACAGCACAATGGAACGTCAGCTAAGAAAATCAAACCCTCCCAACTAGGGGGTGCACCCCCACACCTCCCCCCAACTATATATACCAACTCCAAGATCACACTACAGTGGAGAAAAGGGCAAAGTTGTGCTGTAAGGCTAGTATTCCCTTGCCCTCTGTAAATTCAGTGAATCACGGAAATGAATTTTGCTGTAGGAGTATAGATGATTAGGTGTTTGCTGCAATGCGATTTCAGCAAACTAATATAGACCCCTTGCTAAGCTACTGGCTCATATTATTATTATTAACCAATATTTGCCACTGGTTATACATATTTTGATTGTATTCCTGCTTTCAGTACTGAGGTATCTGCATGCTGTTGAGGTGCATAGAGTGAAATATGAGATAGAAAAATACTCTGTCATTATCTCCATATACTGTGAAATGTCATCACGAGTCAGAATAATACACAGTCACTCTTTGAATGCAATATGAAATGACATTTATTTATTTATTTTTATTACTTTGATTATTTTGCTTTTGTTTACCAGGTTTATCTGACTGGGTTTACTCAAAAAAAAAAACTTTTTTACTGGAAGCTCAGGGAGAAAACCTCCAACATACTGCAAACATTTTTAAATTGATATTCAGTAATATACGTGAACAGATATTAAATGTATATTAACATTTACACATACATTTGCTAATTGGATTGCATTCATATGAAAATAAAGGCAAATATTACAGTATAAAAAATACTTGCGCATTAGTAGATGTACATTGGGCATTTACAGAAGTGTATTAGGTTTACATTTATGTTGGCGGCTGGAATGTCGAACCTGCTTCCGCGAACACCAAGCTGCGACTTCACAAAGCCTTGAATACCGAATTTCCGAACTGCAAAAATCTCGCCCCTTTTTTGACCCATGTTAGCACTTGTTTGTAGGTGTGGCGTGGTCGGAAATGTTGCCATTTGAGGTTTTTTCGACATTTTAAAGTGTTCGCAGTTCCGGTTTCACGGAAACGGTTCGGTGATGTGGCCATTTGGTAATATGTGATCGACATTATAAAGGTAAACTGTGTATTATTGGGCTTGTCATAGTGTTTATAGATTATGTAAGTAATGCTTAGAAATTAAAAGAAAGGGAGGTGAAGGAAGGAACTAGGTAGGGCAGAAGAATTTTAATTTTGTAGTTAAGAGGTGGGATATAAATTGGGTTCAGAGTTAATTATATGTGTGTGTGGGGGGGGCTATCTTAAGGCTGATATCAGAAGAATAGAGGTGTGGGGGATGGGCAGTGTCACAAGACAATGAATATAGCTGTGAGATGCTGGTAAAACTAT
This sequence comes from Protopterus annectens, assembly GCF_019279795.1. NCBI lineage: Eukaryota > Metazoa > Chordata > Ceratodontiformes > Protopteridae > Protopterus > Protopterus annectens. The sequence continues at coordinate 776,271,882 of NC_056739.1, read as the reverse complement.
TCAGGTATTGGTGACAACCATTTTTCAGGCAAAGGATTCTGAGTAAAGAGAAAGGGTATGACAATATGGCAAGCTAAAGATAACAGTGACATTTATCCTAGAGATGAACAGGAGCAGATCCACTGATTTGTTAGGTGAAGTTTTAGTTCTTAACTTGCATTCTGAATGGATTTCTTTGGTAGTGGGATGTGGTTCCATAGTGCATCTACACTGAATTCAGAGTCACCTGCAGTATTAGATAATTTGGTTATAGTGATTAGTGATTTTTCCCCTGGTGCATACAGTTTTACTGGAGGACTAGTGCTGCATTAAGTTATTAAGGGATGGACAATTTTCTGCCTTACAGAGAAGTGCGTATATTGTAGTTAGCTGTGAAAAAACTAGAAGATGAGGTAGTTCTAACCAGTTTAATTTTCTGAGGGCTAGGCAGTAGTATGTTCTATTATCATAATTTACTGCATATTTGTATATTTTATTATAACATTGCTCAAATTTGGACAAAGTCATTGCAGGAGATAAAAGAATGTCCACATACAGTGTGAAATGCCATACTCTGAGACAGAAGAATGCACTGTCACTGTTCGCATATAGTGTGAAATGTCATGATGTGAGAAGAATGCACTGTCACTGTTCGCATATAGTGTGAAATGTCATGATGTGAGAAGAATGCACTGTCACTGTTCGCATATAGTGTGAAGTGTCATGATGTGAGAAGAATGCACTGTCACTGTTCGCATATAGTGTGAAGTGTCATGATGTGAGAAGAATGCACTGTCACTGTTCGCATATAGTGTGAAATGTCATGATGTGAGAAGAATGCACTGTCACTGTTCGCATATAGTGTGAAATGTCATGATGTGAGAAGAATGCACTGTCACTGTTCGCATATAGTGTGAAATGTCATGATGTGAGAAGAATGCACTGTCACTGTTTGCATATAGTGTGAAATGTCATGATGTGAGAAGAATGCACTGTCACTGTTCGCATATAGTGTGAAATGTCATGATGTGAGAAGAATGCACATTCACTGTCTATATATCACTGTCCATGTATAATGTAGTGTACAGTAGATATCACTGTTTGTTAGTCATCAGAAAGGTGTGCAGTAATTTTCTATTTATATTAATATTGCCAGAAGGTAATTGTCTGTATATGTCTATGTATTTTTCTGTCTATACATGTGAGCCTTTCTATGCCTCTTTGTGTGTCTCTGCCTGTCTGCTTGCCTGTCTCTCTGTGCCTGTGCATGCGTGACTGCATGTGTGTATTTGTGTATGCCTGTGTGTGTGTGTATGCGTGTGTGTGTGTGTGTGTGTGTGTGTGTGTGTGTGTGTGTGTGTGTGTGTGTGTGTGTGTGTGTGTGTGTGTATGTGTGCACACGTGTATGTTAACAATAAATACTTACACAATTTATATTTTGGATGGAAAATATTTCATCGAACAGCAATTATATATGATGCAGCAGGTCTGAAACATTAGTAGGAAGTGGAACTATTTTACATCAAAAACATAAAAAAATGTAAGGCCATTCCAGTAACGTACAAGGATAAAGCCCTAACTACAATCCAGTCAAACCAGGTTCAATTAGCATTGGGCAGCTGACAGAGCAGCAGGGAGGGAGGGGGGCATGGACGCGCCTGTCCCAGGTAGGAGGGTTTTTGTCACTGATACTGCTCTAGGGGAGTTGTGGTTCAAAGAGAGGGGTGCACTCGAACATAAGTGACAAGTGTAAGAACCGGGGCAGGAAAGCAGGTAGGGCAAATAAATAACCCCCAGGATGTAAGCAGAGAAGGCTGAGCCTCCAGGATGCCCTTGGGATACACAACCATCCCCAGCAATCCTGGAGCAAGTTGGGGGGTAGAAGTCAAGCTGATAGACCTGGCATGGATGTGGGGCACTGGGGGCCGGGCTAGTGATATGATGACTTAAGGGGTACCAGAAAAAAATTAAAAAAATATGTATATCTAAAATAAAAAAAAATACAAAACAACTAAAATTATACCCCTATATCTAATACAATAATGTCCTTCAGGGTGGGCATTATGACGGAAATAATGAATCTTCCAGATATGGTGAGGTCTTCCACCTCTGATGATGGGCCTCACAACACCCCAGGGCAGTCTGTTATTTCAGTGATAATTTCCACTCTATAAGGCATTACTCCTTCTATCGCTACTGCAAATACATGTCTAGGGTCTGTTCACAGACGTATCTTGCCATGCCTGCAGACCACTGTTAACTTTCTTAGAATCCATATTAACAGATCTAGTGATGTTTTTTATCCCTCTTGCATGGAATAGGGTTGTCATCACTGTATTTGAGAATGGTTTTAATGCAGTTGTAGTTCTCTGCCTGATGATTTTACTCAGCTATGTTATACTAAGCAGCCTGATAGCTTCATGTGGGCTATAGGTGCTCAGCTCCTGTAGGCAGCATAGTAGGTCCACAGTTCCATCTCTATAAATATCAGGTCCTATACAGAATTCCCTCAGTGACTGTTATATTTGTATGTATGAACATTCATTGCTGATAGCCATTATTTGCATACCTACACTCAATCAGGATTCTTCTAGTTTACACAGCTACTTCACTGAGTTTGGGTACTTTTTGTGAATTACACAAGGATCTAGTATGTGGATTTTGTTGTGTACCAGCCCATATCATATAACACATTTACGAACATCATCTCAAGTGACTTACAGGCTGTTGCATGGTATCAGCTTAGATCTTACATGATGCAAAGGAAAGCTTTCAAACATACATAGTGTGAGTTGTGCATTTGTGAAGTACTATGTATTCTTTCTTTATATTTTTATTATGCAAATAGGCATCATTTTCTGTATTTCTTTAAATATTTAGAAAACCCGCCCAGAATGGAATGACTTGCCTGCCATATGTAAGCTCAAGCCTGGTTGGACAAAGGTGCTGCTTATCTTGTCTGTCTAGCTTGGACAGTTTCCAACATGCAAAAAAATTGTTTATGAAAACTTAGAGAAAATATGTCTGAATCAAAATGTAACTTTCTCGCAGTTGAATTTTACATATTATGCTAATTTCTTCTAGTGCAAGAGTGGGAAAGGTCTAGACACCTACTTTGAGTATACACTGTGGTACAGATTTACATCCAGCTAACATGCAGACTGCCAGTGGGAATACAAACCAGAGTTAACGCAGAGCTGGAGAGGCTGGTGAGTCTGAATGCCTACCATCTATGGTACTTAGCTACAAAAAGTATATGGATGACGTACAACTATTATAAGTAAGGATATTGTCTATTCACGTCACCATAGAGGAAGGAAATGATGGCACAAATGTGGAACTTTGCATTTTTTTCTTCTCTGGATGCCAAGGGCTCTTTTGGGCAAATTCATTTACACCATAGTTCTTTCGTGGTATTTAACATTTCATTTTGCAGGTATAAATATTTCTGATATTGCCATTTGGGATCAGCACATCCAGTAAGGCATTTCAGCATACCAGAGAACAAATACACACTAGATATCCATGAACAATCAGTGGTGGATAACGTCTTAATAAAAGGCAATGGTGAATAGGAGCATAATGAAAACTTTAAGAAAGTGCTGGATCAAACACTATGGGAAAATCTTAGGCCTAACTCTTTAAAATGCTAATTTTAGTTAAAATCTGTCAGTTATGTGGGTCATGTCCTCACACTCTTAGAAGCCACGACAGTCAAAGAAATTCTGTGCTCAGAGAACATCATTGCCTTAAAACACTTTCTAAGGATGTTAAGCAAAATAGGAAAGTTCATCCCAAACTTAAGCAAACATTCTGTCCCCAATCACTAACTGACACATGGATATTAAATGGTTATTATTGTTTGCCTGAATAAAATTCATTTACTATATTTATATGAAACCAAAGTGAGCCCAGTTAATGACCACTGGTCACCACCTCAGCAAGCCTTGACAGTATAGCTCTCAATCTTCCATCTCCAAAATGTGGAGCACAACTTTTCATAATGTGTAACAACTGGCAAAATGTGGAATATAGAATACAACTTACCAACAACTTCAACTATGAAACTCATATAGGAAAGTTAAAATGTATTATTTTACATTTATAAAAGGTTCTTTTGATAAATTAATGTGACTCAGTATTATTTACCATGGCTATCAGTAAAAATTACTTACCAGTGAGTGATTAACAGACACTTTCAATGCGGGCCTGCGAGGAACATGGACTTAAGACTCAAAATGAAGAATATTCCTCATACTGAGGTCCACTTTAGAGGTACGCTTTACATATGCCTCTAGCAAGATTCCATTACATGATATTAAGATTCAAAAATGCAAGTCTGACATCATCCACCAAAAAGGTAAAATGTGTATCTTACTGTCACATGCTCGTAGGAACTCTAGTGAAGAGCATTCCAGTGAAACATCAGACTCTGAGGTCAAAATTGCAAAGTACATTTCATCTTCAACATTAGATGAACCAAGGAAGTACACAGCAATAGACCTAAATCTAATTAAGTAGAATGACTGACCTAGGCTGGCCTTCATGTCAGACAGCTTTACCACCAAAGATATAACGTTACTTCCCATCTGAATAGGATGTCTCAGTGGTGAATGTTGGTGTGACAAAAAGACCAAAACTGGTGGCCTGAAAATCACTTCAGGAAGACTGTTTTAAAAGGCCATCCAGGACTGGGAGGGCATGATGGCTCATATCTTCAATATAAGAAGGGCCTTTGATGAGAACTAATATTAAAGAAAATCACTTTTTTGCTGTATTTGCAGTAACCTCAAGAAGTAAAAGAACCCCTCAAGCTGCACTCTGTTCCAGATCTGCATTCATAGCTGCTACAAGTGACATTTTTGAATTTGATGGCAAACACTTTCATTATCATTTGTTGACACTTCCTCAGATGGTAATGAGATAGATTGAAACTCATCCAGGCAATCATGAAACTGAAAACATACTTCTCAGTTCATAGAAGCCCATACAAGTTATTTCAGTTGGTGGTACTGCATTTACCAGACAATGGTTCAGGGACTTTAATATGGAATTTTACTGAAGTGACCAGGAGTCAGGGTTATCCATAAGTAAATAGTTTACCTGAAAGAGCACTCTGTGTAGCAAATCAGCTGTTTGTTCTAGTTTAATCTAGAAAATGTTCCAAGACGCTCATATACTTGTTTCAGCAGCAGAATGTCTCATGTGAAAACAGAAACATTCCACCATCACTGCCTTTCAAGAGCAACAAGCTCATTATGGCATAGCTAATTAAGAAAAAACTCATATTAAAAATGCACTGTGACAAATTCAATAAACCACTTTGTTCACAATTAGAGGGTGGTGAATATTCAGACTAGCCAAGGATATAAGCCTGTGGGAATGGTACAGGTTAATGAGATCTTATCTCACCTGATTAGAAGGTAATAAGTATTTGTGAATTGTCCAGCAGATCCTACCTGTCTCATAGCCACTGTTCAGCAGGTCACCTCCAGTGTTTCTGGCTCCTTGGTCTCTCCACAACCAGCTTATCCTCTTATCTCCTTCTTGATCCCTACATCTGCACTGCCTGCCAACAATAAATTACAGATCCTTGTACATAATCATGCTACTCCTCAGCTTATCCTTTATTATTCCTGTCATACTGAGCCCCCTCTCATCCTCCCACAACTCTATAATACCTCGCAGCATCTCTCCAACTCTATCTGAGCTTCATATTCATACTTCCTCCCTACACTATCCACACATCACACCAAACCTGTTTAATGATGCTCCTCACCTTTACTCCAACTATAGACTGATCAACTCCATTCCACATCAATCTGAAACAAAATTAGGTGAAGTAATAAGTATCAATAATTCCCCCATATACTAAAATCCTTCCAGGAGCAGACATTCTCCCTAATCCTGGCCCTGCCTATCACATTGAACATCAAAGCAGTTCTGTTACACACACCACTGTAACCCCACAACAGCCAACCCCAGTAATCTAACTTTTGCTGCCATATATGTTAAAAGCATAAGAAATAAAACTGCTGAACTACATGCCTGGATTACATAACATAAGCCTGATATTCTCACATTAACTGAAACTTGGCTTAAACCTAGCGTAAACAACTCCGAAACTACACCTCCCACTATATCATCGGTAATGACCACATAAAGAGGAAAGGTGATGGTATTTGTTTAATATTTTCCAACAACTACCACATTTTCACTTACAACAAGCCAATACCAAAATATAATTCAGCAGAGCTTCTTATTTCTTTTCTGAAAATAAACAATTATAAGAAAATATGTATTACTTTACATTCCTCCTGGCAACAATACAGCTATACTGGAAGATGTCCTACACTGGATAGCCATAACAATTCCACAAGTAAAAAATACTGCTAGGTGATGTGAATGTCGGCTGGCCGGACATAAACTCTAAGTATAGAATGAACTTATCTGGTTTTAATTAACTAATTAATAGCTCCGTATATTACAGAAAGATATCGAATTCCATGTTAGACTGGATCCTAGTATCACAAATACACCACTTCAGGTACAATGCCAGACTCCCTTAGTGATCATCTCCCAATCTGTGCAACCTTTCCAAGTTTAACACTAGAAATATTCATTACTACCCTATCATGTATTAACTGGAACTTCCTGAAAATCCTCCCTTTGGATGATGCTGCAAATGAATTCAGTACAACTATCTTGAATATCCTAAGTAGCATTGCACCTTCTAGAAAGAAGAGACTAAAAAGAAATACTGCAATTGGGCTATCCAAAAAGAGTAGAATGCTAATGCAAGACAGAGAAAAAGCATGGAACGAATGGCAGAAATATAAAACACCACAATATCATGAAAACTTCAGAATGTTTTGCACTCGTGCCAAAGTAAATAAATAAATAAATAAACGAAGATGAAAAATTATATTACAATAACTTTCAGAAAAAATAGTAAACACAAGCCTAAAAAATTCTGGATAATAATTAAAGAATCTTGCATCCTGGACAAAAATTCAACCCTAACCCCTCTCCCAATAACTCACCATTGAAAAACTACAATACAGTTTGGCTCTTATTTCATAGATAGAAGAATTCCAAAGCCATGCATCTGGAGCATTTCTCCTCAGGCCTCCTCTGAAAATGGGCTCTGTCCCCAGTTGGACTTTCCCATTAAACAAATGTTAATTAAATAAAAATAAATAAATAAAATAGTATAGCATCTCTAACCAAGAATCTCCCAACATCTAATCCTAACCCTGCCTAAAAGCTGCATCCCACCACATCCACTATCACCTTCAAACGTGCCCACATCCTGTATAAAACTGTTACTCGAACCATGCTGTACCTTAGCTGACAACCTGAGTACCTTAAAATAGGAGTGATAGCATTGTCTGTCCTGTCTCCATCCTTATAAATAAGCCAGTCCAGGAATCCCACATTCCCTCTCACTGGAAAAAGTCTCCCATTATCTCTCTGCACAAAGAAGGAAATTCAAGAGACATTGCTAACATTAGACCTGTAGCAATCTTACTCCCTCTCCAAAATTCTTCAAGATTGTATTCAAAAACAATTGCTAAATTATCTCCTTCCCATAGTTCTAGCACTGCACTTCTAATCTATATAGATACTGTCAGTAAAGCTAGAGATAATGGCAAACTAGTCTCCTCGGGTCTACTTCACTTTGCCGAAAAACCTATTTGTCAAATATCTTTTTGTCAAACCTTATTTGTCGAAGCCTTAATCCAGTGAACATTCGTTTAAGCAAATTTTTCCCATGCGAAAACATTTTTGGACATTATCAGGAATTTGCCCTTTTCCTCACTGTAGTGTGATCTGAGATTTGGTAATATTTAGGAAGGTGTGGGGTGCATGGGAGCACAGCCCCCCACCTGGGTAGATTTTAAATTTTGTGAATTTTGTGACACTCGTTAGGTTAGCCAAGCATTTTTTCCCCCGGGAAAAAAAAATCACTTAAATTAATGCTTGATGGATTAAGGCTTTGACTAATAGGGTTTGACAAAAAGGTATTTGACAGGTTTTTCACTGAAATGATATAGACCCAGTCTCCTCCTTATTTCTAGACTTGTCTAAAGCCTTCAACACAGTTTGGCACAACAAACTTCTACTTTAGATGTCCTCATGAGGTCTCGCTCAGCCCACCCTTCTGTAGTTCAGAGACCTATCCAATATGTATCAGTTAGTAAAATGGCACTCCACCCTCTCGCCATACCTACCAGTCATCAGTGTACCTTAAGTATATATCCTTGGTCCCCTCCTCTTTAACATTCTCACCAACACACTCCAAACATCCACACAACAGGCATGTCTAATACAGTATGCAGATGATTCCATGCTCATTTGCATATCTGACAATATGGCACACCTCCAGAAATTTACTCAGGAAGCTTTAACAGTCACTGAAACATGGCCTTTGTAACTCACAGCTCATGCTGAATCCTAAAAAAAACTCAACTACTACTTTTTTCCCAAATCCCTCTCTCATGAAAAAAATCTAAATTTAAGTTTCTCTCTCTTGATAATGCAACCATTGAAGTCACTTATCATAGCAAATTAGTAGGGATGATAGTGGATGATAATCTTAAATTCGACCTCCATATACAAAACTGAATAAGAAAAATTCATCAAAAACTATGGGCACTTTACCAAGCCAAAAACTTTCTCACCAGTGCAACTAAAACTGCACTTGCTACTACTATGCACACTTCTTTATGGCTCTCCCATTCTTACTAACCACCAGAGTGGCTCTGTTCTTGCTCAGCATCAGGATAAACTATATCCCTAATGTGAACTACTATGCATTCATACTTTACATCTCCTTACTCCACCTTCTTCACTCACTTTCTTACTTTTGTCAGTTTCTCTCCCCTGACTTTCTCTCTCTAAATATACCATAACCCTGATTTTCTCCTGCCTCATAATGCAATTCCTGTTTGTATTATACCAACTAACCTTAAATTTCTCTATAAATTGGATAAAAATTCTTAAAAGTATTAAGTGTCATATAACTTGTATCTTAACCAATATTTTCTTATTATGTCTACTTTGTCATAATTATTTAAATTGTAGATTTTTTTTGTATTCTTTTTAAATATTGTAAATTTATTGTGCGTAAAATGTTTTGCAGTACTTTGGAGCTTTTCTCCCTGGGCCTTTTCTGAAAATGGGCTCCTACCAAGTTGGACTTTCCAGTAATCAAATGTCAGTAAATAAATAGATTAATTATTAAAGCAGAAAGACATAATCTCACTTCATGTCAGATTGCAGGTTGTGTTATTATTTGGGAGGCAAGTACTGTATGGAAGTTCATTCAGACTATACATGGGTCAGTTCAAAAGTCATGTGACACAAATGAGTACAATTAATAAATCTAGTCACAAGTATCTACACTGTCATAATGGGAGATGCTAAGCCAGAACTCTGCTCAAATTATTCACAACTTTTTTTTTTTAAAGAAGAAAATAGCGCTTGTTCGATCAGCAAAATATGATGTATTGTGTTTTGAACAAAATTAGAGAGGGACCTAAATCATCAAATTATGCACTTAGGCTAGTAAACATTTTGCCTACTTCAACAGGTTTTGGCATGTTGGTATTCACAGCTGAAGCTTTGCACCTCATGGATATGTTGGGAGACTTCTGCATCCTGTTATGAACAGAAAGCTGTTTGTGATGTCATCTGTTAAACTTGTTTGAATTTTACACTTTTCTCGCAGAGAAAAGCCACCAGGATCATCAGTAGAATGGGTAAGAGAGTTTAGACAACATTTGGTACTACTAAATAAGAATTGCATGCTTTAAACTCTAGAGGAAAGTGGGAGAGGGGGAGAGAGATGAAATGGATGCCCAGGATGCTGTATGGGAAAATAAGGACTGAGGAGGGAGGAGAGGACACCAGACATTGTTGGTTACTTGCTACAGTTTATGTGTAAAGTGGTTACATGAACTGTTCCTTTTTAGACCATTTTTAGGCATGCCTGACGCCACTAGGACAAAGATAAAGGTAACATACAGAGAAGTGATTTAATGTAGCCAGTCAACTAGGATGCTTTAAGTAGGTGTGAGAAAACTGGATTAACTAGAGAGAACAGGCAAAAACTCTACACAGACAGTGGCCAAAGGTCAGGCCTGAACCATGTGTCCTTGAGATGAGGGCCAGTAATCTTGCTAGTAAAAACTCATGACCTGCGAAAATGTTTTTCACTGATAGAGCTGTGAGCCATTTCCACTGGCTGCATGGGTACATAGTGGGTTGTACATCTACAGGAGCCTTTGTAGAGGACACAGATCTGTTTAAACTGGTTTAGCAAGTTAGGCTAGGAGGAGGCAGCATCTTCATGTTAAAAAGCAGTTTCCTCCTCCTGTCAAACGATGAGAAATTAAGAAAGTGATTAATGGGGTATCGCAGGACTGTATTCTGGATCTGTTATTCCTCAGTGCATTTGTTTCAGACTTGTTTGGGGGGATTAGAAGAGCAAACTCATCAAAATTAGTTGCAGCAGTTCAGGCTGAATGTGTAGAGAAAGACTGGGAAGGCTGAATAAGAGAACATGATGGTGCTGCTTCAGCTGGCATTTAAAGTGTTTCAGGTTGCAGACTGTTCTTAAATGGAGTGGGATGGCATTCCAGCTATCAGCAATGCAGTGTGAATACAGGGAGTATTCTGCATTGCTGTTAGGTTTAGTTATGGAGAATAATGATTTGTCAGAGGAGTGTAGAGGGCTCTTAGTGGTGCAAGGTTGTATGATGTAGTGAAGAGATTGGGATTTGTCAGGGCTGTGAATAGTTTCAATGTTGTAATCGACTGTCAGTACAAGAAAGAATTATTTAAGACAGTTCAATTCAAGACAGTTTTGCTGATTTAGCAAGAGACAGTGATGTAATCTGTATTGTTTGGTTGTTATTTTGACTACTTTATTTATTTATTTAACATTTGTTAACCAGGAAAGTCCAACTTGGATCAAGCCAATTTTTAGTGGAAGCCCAGGGAGAAAAGCTCCAGACGCATGTCTTTGTAATGTGGGAGGAAACTGGAGCACCCAGAGAAAACCCACACAAATGCACAGAGGACATGTAGACTCCACACAGAAGGCACTGCAGCCGAGAATTGAACTGGAGAGCCTCTTGCTGTGAGATGACAATACAAACAACTGCACCACTGCACCACCCATAAGGGACACGCCCAAAATTGCAGAATTTTTCTGGTTTGCTTGATAGAAAGGAGCTGAGAATGGTTAGGATAGGAGAGGCAATATGATAGGGAGGAGAGTAGAAAAGAAGTGGTTAAATTTTGTCTAGCAGAGTCAGTGAAGTAGTGATTTACTGTATAGAGGCAGCCTAGCTTTGGTGTATTTTCTTTATGGCTTGTTGAATGTGATCATCTAGAATCACACCTAGTAGTTTGGTGTAGGATACCAGTTTTATACTGGTCTTGTTGGCTGGCAGTGTATTAAAGGTACTTTTGGGGTGAAGGGAGATTTGGGGGTGAACAGTAGTAGTTTATTTTTAGAACCAGGAGTTTTGTTTTGCCAAGTCATGCTTCTATGAAGGAGAAGGATTTATTTGTGAGTGTTTGAAGCATGGGAAGCACATTACAGTGGACTCATTGGTGTATTATACTACTGTGGCCTCTTTAGCTGCTGTGTTTTAAGTCGTTGATAAATAAATTAAACAGTAGTGGTCCTAGGATGGAGCCTTGCGGGACTGTAATGGATATAAGAAGGAACTAGGAGAAATCATCTTGCTATTTCACTGCTTGGCACCTGTTAGTTAGGTAACTAAGAAACCAGTTAAATGTGGAGGGTGATTCCCTATAGGAAGGGAGTTTTGTTAGGAGAATTTGATGATTGACTGGGTTGAATACCTTAGATATATTCATTAATAGGGCTGAGGTTATCAAGTTACCTGAATTTCTATTGTAGTGTATTACATCTAGAAACCTTAGAAGGACAGTGGTTGTACTGTGATTATGTCTGAAACCATGCAGTGAGGGAGAGAAAGCATTATGAGAAGTAATATATGTAGTAAGTTGAGACCAAATACATCTCTCCAAGATTTTGGATAAGGGTGGGATAATGGCAATTGATCTATAGTTTGTGAGCTCGGATGATGAACCACCTTTATGAGAGGAGTTATACGGGATTTTTTTCATAAGGTAAAAACATATTTCTTTTGGATAGAGTGGTTTATTAGGCTATCTACAGCGAGTTTGAAGAATTCAGGTAAAAATGAGTGTGGAGCAGTGCTTGTTGTATTTTGGATGCCAAGGTGATTTTTAATTGTAAATGTTGGCACTGGAATGAGTGTGAAAGTCTTTTGTGTTTTCAATCACTGGAGTGGGATGGCTGAATTTGTAGTAGTTTTGTTTTGTAGGAGTGAGTTTGCTGTATTTATAAAATGTGAGTTAAACTGTGAAGCAGTGGTTTGGGAGTTACTGTTTGAGTATGGTCTGGGAAGGTCGATTTTCCTGGACTGAGCAATGCGTTTATTGATTTCTAGACATTTTTTGGATTCTTTAATGATGGATTTTAGGTCAACTAATAAGCTTTTTTGTCCTGTTTTATGCATTGTTTGCTGCAGTTTCTTAACTACCTATATTGTTGCAGGCATGTTTCAGACTTGGTTTGTAGCCATGACTTCCAGGCTTTATCTCTATACTGCATGAGTTGTTTTATTTTAATTTACTTAGCCAAGGAAATTGTTTATTTTAACTCTCTTTTTTTTGCCAAGATATTTATAAATATTGTATTAAATATGTCTGCTGATTCACCAAGGAAAAGAGTTTTAAATGGAGCCCAGTTCATCTGGAGCAGGTTGAAAAAAATGTTTGTTTATTGAAGTTACTGAGGTATCTGACTGTGTTATCTGATGAACCTTCCGGGGCTGTTTGTGGTGTTTGATTATGTTGTTTAGCTGGTGGTCACTTAGGCTATTGGGTAGGGTGCCACTTGTGGCAAAATTATTTGGGGAGGATGTTAGAATCCAGTGTAGGATGGATTCTATACATGTGGCGTGTTAATTCTGGTTGGATTCCTGATCAAATGAGGGAAGCTGTATAGCTGAATTTATTTATTTATTTATTTATTTATTTATCTTTAGGGTAATCTTTTGCTGGGTTATGTTAATGTTGCCTAGCAAGACACACACAAACACAAATACACACATATGTATATATTGAGTGAGAGAGTGTATGGTGTGCAGTGGTAAAGCCCATTACACCAAAGGATACATTTTATTAGTAAAAGTTATCAATTTTTATTGCTTTTAATAGTTTGACCTATTTCCTTTTATTTTACATTTGACACTGCAGTACAGTCAGTTTTTTAAGATTGTAATTTTATGCGAAACTGATATTTTGTATTCATTTTATGTCATTCTCTTTAGTCTTTATAGTACCTTTATTGCCTGAAATATTTAGATTTTTGACTAACTGTGGCAATTAGTAGCAGCTTGCAAGATGGCTGCACACTGAGATGCAGATTGCTTAGAGCTGTCCTAGTATGAAACGGGAGAAATTCTTAAAAGCCAGTAGAAGTTATCAGTCTGGTTAAACTTCAGTTACTGGCTATTATATTGCCTGGATACCAACAAAGAGAAAATTTAGAGAGAATTTAGGTGATCTCTGCCTGACTTACAAAGCCATGTCCAACTCAGAATTGATGGACATGCTCCACCTAAAGAAATCCAAGTCACTGCGAGCCACGCACTCTAGTAAGCTAAACCTCGCCACAACAATAAATAGAACATGCTGGAGGAATAGATTCCTGTCACAGAGACTCCCCATGCTTTGGAACAAAATTCCAAACTACATTAGGCAGAGCCCCTCACTAACACTCTTCAAGAAAAGTATTGACGAGTGGATGGGTAACAGAAAATACACCCCTGGGATCACTTCATTGGCTCTGCTTGACAGAAGCTCAGTTAATTAATCAATGGGGCGGCGAAAGCCGACACACACTGGCTAGGCTTAAAAATGCCCTCAGGCAGATAGCCTAGTACCTACTTATGAACCTATGAACCTATAACAGACAGCATCATCCAGAAAAGGAGAACAAAATGCCCTTACTGGGAAGAACATTGCACCCTTTCAGAAATAAGCAGTTCAATATAAGTTAAGTGAAGAGTTTTCATTTCTTGATCTATTTTAAGTTCATTTTAACAGTCAACATCTATTTTAGGTAAAGTCTTTAAGCCTATATTAATCATTCCAGAAAATAATTCCACTAATAATTATTCAGAATCCATCTGCTTGTCCAGCACTAAATAGCGTTCTATGCAACTGTGTTCCCAGTCGGTCATTATGATTCAGTGACAAAATACTCCTATCTGTCCACAAGTCTATCATATCTCTTGAACATTGTCTGTACTCTTAATCTTACCATGTTGCTAAGGCTTAGAACTCCTTATCTGTATCCATCAGGTCAGTACCCTCCCTCCTACCCTTCAAAAACATTCTGAAAGACTTCCTTCCTATGCAAAAGCTGAGTCTGTTCTTGCTCAACACCAGGATAAGCTATATCCCTAAATGTCACCAAAAACATATTCATACACCTTCTTACTCTCCCTTCTTCATTCACTTCCTTACTTCTATCAATTTATCTCCCTTGGCTTTCTCTGTAATATACCATTAGTCTGCTTTTCTCTCTCTCTTTGTATTGCAATTCCTTTTTGTATTATAGTAACTTACATTTAATTTCTCTATAAACTGGCTAAGATTTATCTAACTATTAAAACATTGTCATATAACTTGTATCTATTCTTAACCAATGTTTTCACATTATGTCTAATTTGGTATAGTTATTTAAACTGTAGTTTTTTTGTATCATTTTTAAAGACTAAAATTATTCTTCTTAAAACGTTTTGTAATATTTTGGAGCTTTTCACCCCGGGCTTCTGTTGAAAATGGGAACCTATCCAGTCAGACTTTCATGGTAATCAAATGTCAGTAAATAAATAAGAGCACTTCCTTTTGCTATTACTCTTATTGTTGTTATTAAATCCTTTTTTTTAATTATGTGCAGTATGACAGTTAAGCTAATTCAGGATTTGTGTTCATTTTAAGGCAGTATCAGGAGGGCTAGTTATAGAGATAAGTGTCTTAAGAATTTTCCCATCATCCTAAAATGTTACTGCTGTGTTCCTTTCAACTGCTGATTTGTGATAGTTTCAGTACATACAGGCCAGTCAGTTACAAAGCTAAGTGTTTAAGAATGAGAATTGTCCCACTCTCTGTCTCATGCTGTTATAACTGTGTTCTTAAACCCAGTGTATCTGTTGTCTGCTCTTTATGGTAATGTGACAACAGAATTCCCTCACTCATCTTATTTATGTGCTGCTGCATGCATATAATATTTATGACCTTTAAATTACTACTCTCCCATCAGGACACAAGGGCTTATCAGCAGTTGCTCACTGCACACTCAGGCACCTCTGCAGTCCATGGCTACCACCCAACCCATACAGTCTAGGAAGGAATCAGTACTGAAAAACTAAACCAAGGATATACCCTTTGAGCCTGAAGAACAGGCACACTCGGGCAACTCTGCTGTCCACGGCTGCCACCCCACCCATACAGTCTAAGAAGGAATCAGTACTGCAAAACTAAACCAAGGATATATCATTTGACCCTGAAGAGCAGGGTCAGTCCACCCAGGCGTTCTACATGTATGTGTTATGATAGTGAAGCTTTAACATTAGCTGCGTTACTTAGTAGTTCTCAGTATGCTAATATCACTGCTTTGAGCTTTGTGCCCCCCCTCCCAACTTGTGTAGTAATCCTAACTCTCCACTAGGCAGTATACACTTAATTCAGGTCCTTCCTGTTCTCTGTAATTAAAACTTAACCCTCAAGCAGCCCTTTCAGGGCTGTTTGCCTTAGTTTTGTATCACTTGAGCCCCACCTGTTTATTTGCATCTCTATACATTCCCCTTCATTGCTAATGTGTCTCCCTACTCTAATCTGTGCAAAAACTGGCTACTAATAAGCAAGTCAATGTGAAGATACACTCCCAACCTTAATAAACTTTGCTGCCTCATCTCTCCTTCACTTTACAAGTAGTGTTTGTATTACAACTCACTCCCTCTGAGGCCTTCACTCATAGTTTCCCACTACTTGCCTCTCTGGTTTGGCTGGTTTCTTTGCATTGCACCTGGTTCACATTCATTGTGCTACCCCCCCCCCCACCCCCAATAGTAAGTCTATATTAGATTCCTGCTGTTTATGGAGCCATCTTTAAATTACTAGTTTCCCATCAGGACACAAGGGGTTTAAGCCCCGCTCTGTTCGCCTATGCACTTTGCTCCCCACCCTACCCCCTAATAATCCCCACCCTACACCCTAACCCCACCCACCCCCACTACATCTAGAGTTATTCTAGGTACTAACCCCTCCCAGTAACCAGCAGTCAATCAGAATACTACTAATAACCTTGGCTCCTCTGCCACCCACGCTACCCCACCCACTTCCAATCTAACTGTTCATTTGACACAGTCATGCTACTAACTAATATGCTTACACTCCTTACTTGCACTCCTCTTGCACACCTTACATCCTACCAGAACTCCATAACAGACAAACCCCACCACTATCACTGCACCCTTACTCTCACTTCTGTTCATCACACACCTACTAATTACACTTGTTATACCATCACAATCACCCACCATACTACTAGCACCTGTTACATTCAATCAACAAATATCCATAAAATATTACAGGTTAATTAACAGATTTATAAAACGTATGTTTACTGCCCTATCTAAATTAGCCCTCAGTGGTGATATCCACCCTAACCCTCATCCTACCATTACCAATCCTCACCTAAAATCTGCCTAATACCTGCTTCTTCTAACAACTAACATCCAGCAGAAAGACATCTGACCTCCTGTTCATGTGTCGAAATATCTGAAGTATAGCTAATCAAACCCATCACCTAAACACCAACATAGCCTTATACTTTCCTGATATTTTCATCCTGACTGAAACCTGGCTCAAACCTCAGATCAAAAGTGAGGAAATACTCCCAACAGGTTATAACATTCTTCAAGTAGATAGACTATCTAAGAAAGCAGGTAGTGTGGCTCTAATGTTTAAACACCACCTCAACATCCAGATCCTAAACACATCTGCCACCCACATTGGAAATGATGAAATCCTATGTGCGAACCTCAAACTAGACCCAAATAAAGCAATCAGCATCATAGGATTTTACTTCCTACCTGGCCAAAACATTCCACCCCTGGAAAACCTCCTGAACTGGGCTAACCATTCCCAATCCAAGGAAACCATAATCCTAGGATATCTTAATATCAACTGGCTATCTTGTAGTAACAATCATCCAGCCCAGCACCTAAACCTTCATGGTTTCTCTCAGCTAATATAGTCACCTACCTGGATAAATAAAAACTCTAACAAACATACTACTCTCGACTAGATATTAGTCAATAAAGACCCTCTCTCATACTTAGCTGGCTGTCTACCAGACAGCCTCAGTGACCACACTCCAACATTCCTTCTGCGACACCACTTAAATTGTGCTAAACCCATTATCTATAGGCAAATCCGAAATAGGGTAAACTTTAACCCTCTCTCCTTTATCTCATCCCTTCAAAAATGTGATTGGACACCACTAAAGTACCTCAATCTGGATGAAAACATCCACTTATTCAATAGCAGCTTCCTAAACATCCTAAACACATATGCCACCATAAGAAATGCCAGAATCAAAACACACTACTCCCCTTGGCTACAAATAAGCACCAGGGTACTTATGAAAATCAGAGATAAGACCTGGGAGCACTGGCGCTTAACAACCCCCCCTCCTCTAGACAGTCATTCCTAGAGTTGCGCAACATGGTCAAAAAGCAAATAAAAGAAAATAAAACCCAATATTACCAGTCTGCCCTAAACTCCTTCCATCACAACCCTAAACAGTTCTGGACCACAATAAACTCCATTCTCCACCCAGATAAAGTAGGCACCCCCCCCACCTACCACTCCCCCTTCCTCCAGCAGTATTATTGACTCATTCAATAAACACTTTATTGAAACCATTCTGTCTTTGGCTAAACAACACAACCGTCTACCCACCCACCCTACATCAAAACCAAATACTCTGCCCACAGTCTTTTCTTTTTCATCAGTGCCTACTTCCTATATAAGAAAAATTCTATTGAAACTTAAGCCTACAAAACTTGCAGCTGACAATCTCCCATCTGAATACCTAAGAATAGCAGCAGAAGCCCTATCTTATCCAGTCTGTATCTTAATTAATCAGTCCTTATCAGAAAGCTATGTACCCACACTGTGGAAAATACCCCACATCATTCCCCTCCATAAAGGTGGCTCCTCCACTGAAATTTCCAGTTACTGCCCCATAGCCATCCTTTCTCCACTTTACAAGATACTTGAGAAATGCATCCATTCTCAAGTCTTAGATAACCTCTTAGCTAATAACCACCTTTCCAGCACCCAGCATGGCTTCAGGACATACCCCAGCACTATTACCATGCTCTTTTTCACTAATGCTATCCTTCATCATAAAAATTATGGCCTGTTCTCCTCTGCTATATTTCTGGATCTGTCCATGGCTTTTGACATGGTCTCACACAAACTACTAATCTCTGTTCTCACTAACCTGTCCTTTTCCCAATCAGCTACTGATTAGTTTCACAGCTATCTAACTGACCATCAACGATCAGTTGTCTGGCATAATGAACTATCTTCTCAACTTCCTGTAACACTCGTGTTCCCCAGGGCTGCATCCTTGGTCCCCTACTATTCTCACTCTTCACCAATGATCTATTCACAGCCACCAAGCATGCCTCTCTTATACACTATGCAGATGACTCCACCCTCATCTGCTCAGCCCCTACTATACCTGATCTTCACAAGATCACACAGGAAGCCTTTTCATCTGTAGAAAACAGTCTATCTAATGCCCAGTTATTACTCAACCTGAGCAAGACTAAACTCCTTATCCGCCAGCCCACTAAATCTAACCCAGTTATCCCCCACTTTAATATTCTATCCAAAGTCAATACCGTCATCTCCCCAACAGAAAACACCAAACTACTTGGTGCTGAGATTGATGACAATCTCAGATTTGACACTCGCATTTCTCTTACCATAAAAACAGGTTCACAAAAAACTAGGTGCATTGTACAGAAACAACCAATTCCTCACCAAGACAGCCAGATTTCTGCTGCCAATTCCCACCTAATCTTTATTTTACTCTATGCCTCTCCTATACTTACTTACCTTAGACAAACAGACCTAAACAAGCTCAAGGCTTGCTACAATAAAATTGCTAAGTTTGCCACTGGTGCATTTTATCGCAGCCACCACTGTATCTCAGTTAGAGAACTTGACTGGCTTGAATTCTCTCAACTTCTTAACCTGAATCAACTCTCCCTTGCCCACAAGTTAGTAAACCATCCTGTTAAAGTCCCATCCCTTTAAAACCTTCTCCAGCCCTAATGCCCCACTAGACCTCTACGCTTGAGCAGCAAATATCTACTTCTAGTGACAAAACCCAAGAACTCAGCGGGAGAAGCACTGTTCTCCTGCGTCATATCCAGATTATGGAACAACCCCCCCCCCCCCCTATAACCACACTGCCTTCTTGCAATCCCTTCAAGACTTCACTAAAACCTCACTTAAAAAGTATCCGGTTATGCCCATGCACCAATCCCGACTAGTAACCCTCCTTTTATACCTCCCCTTCCTCTCTCCTCCCCCAGCCACCATACCACACACCATCTGATCATTGCATTCCTTCATCTGCAGGCTCTGGCTCACCCTTTACCCTCCCCTTCCCTCCTCACTAAATCTCTCAGGCCTGTTATAACATGCTTAATTACCTCACTTCATCTCAACTCCAAATACATATCCAACTGACTTACACCAATCCTCCTCTCACTACCAGATATACTACTCACTCAGTCTCCTCTCTTACTCCTCTATCTTCCCCTTCCATCGCATTAGCCCTTTTAGCTTGTTCCACCTTTGTGTGGAACTTCTGCTTTAGATCTGCTTGAGTTTAGTGCAATATTTGTATATAAGATTTAGGTATACAAGTTTAGAACAGTATCTGTTTGAGCTTAGTACTAACTGTATATACATCCTGCCTTTATTCCTAGCCTCTAGCTAGATATTGTATATCTGTTCATTACTATGTTTCGTACGGTATGTATAGCTAATGTTTGCTGCAGTATGTACTATTTGCTATTGTCTGCATATTCAATGGTTCTTCATGTACTCTGCTGCTCATTTATTGTTCTGTGGAGCTTTTCTCCCCGGGCCTCCACTGAAAAAGGACCTGTGTCCAGTTGGAATTTCCCGGTAAACAAATGTAAATAAATAAAATAAATAATAAAAATGCATTTTGTTTTAGTTTGGTAATCAGGTAACTGGACTAGTTGGCACATGGTTTGCAGCTATGACCCAGGCACCATAATGCAAGTCACAAGCAGAAACATATACATCGACTAAAGAATACAGAGTTGTGCGTAGTATATTAACAAAGAATGCAAGTGATTTATCTACAGTATATACAGTTAAGGTAAGTATTCAGTCGGTGATCATTTGTTAAAAGTAATCTTTACATGACGGATGTGACTACAGCAGGAGCTGCAAGCACTACACATTGTCATGGAAACAAGAGCATTTGTTGTCCTTAAACAGCTGTTCTTTTAGTTTGCTTCGAAAGAATTGAAGTGTCTATTGTTGACTCACTTTTGCAGGTATCCAATTCCAAACAACTGGGCCTAGCCTTGGCAAAGCACTTATTCCTGTGGAGGTTTTAAAATGAAAACTAATGAAGATAATGCGTTCTTCCTGTCTGTCTGTCCTTCAGTCTGTAGTTAAGCTCCTTGATTTGTAATTTTTATTTTCAGGTGGAGGAAAATAATGTCACATTTTAACACCTTTAGATTGGACAGCTAAGAAGAAATGAGACTCTGTCATTTACAGGGTGGCAGTTATGCCGCTGCAGAAGTTGGCAATGATGCATTTGGAGTTCTGCAAGAAGAACAAATCTGCAGATTTTGTTTATAGTAGTTAGTATTTTACATGTGTTGGAGTTTGAATGTAAAGTTATAAGAGGGAGCCCATATTCATTTTTAGGGATAGGCACATTTTTAGCTAAGGCATTATAAGCTATAGGGCTAAGGAGGTGTGAAATTCTGTAGTATAATTTTGTAAAGAATCTCCCCTGTTTTATTGATAAATGACTCTATTGGCAAACACACTGATTCATCAGTCACAAGGCTGAACAAGGAGAGGGTTGCAGTTAGTTGTCTTTTAAGCACCAGGATGTATGACATTACAAGGCCCTAACTTCTTTAATGCTTTACAAATATGACCGTGATATGGTAGTGATGCATGTGCAGTGAATGACTTGAGATGTACGACTCTGACAATATGCAAAGAGACATGTCAGAACTTTCCAGGCATATTACAAATGCAGGTAAGACACTTTCTGAGTGGAATCCTTCCTTTACTGTGAATTATACCTAGATATAAAGGAAAAGTTGTTTCAATAATTAGTTAAATAGCTGGTGCCATTAAAGGGTATTGAGTGTATGCCAGTATGAGATGAAATGTTCGACAGTCCAGCTTGCTTTGCTAAGAAAGGCTCACACCTCTCATTTCAAGATTTTCACATACTGTTTAAAGGCTTTGCTTTTTTAAGCAGAGTCCAGTGAACAGACATTCAAAATGCAACTAACATATCAGTCCCAAAATCAGATTGTTAAGACAGCCACCAAGGCAAAGCAGAAGAAACAACAAAGGAAATCCACCAAAGCACGATTTATTAAAACTCTGACGTCTCGGCCACAGCCTTCAAGGAGTACAAATCACATACAACCCCATACATATTTATACTAAAATGAGGCATCAATTAAACAATTTAAAAAATAATTAAACAATTACAGTCAATTAAGCAGCATTCTCCAGTTAAATTCCTCATTTAAACCAAGTGGATGTAAAGTTTTAAATTTCAAAATATATATATAGCTTCTTTATGCAACAACAATTGTTTAACATTAACATTTCTGCATTTATAATCATGTATTTGCTCTAAAATAGTCCCTTGTAGCCCCTTACTATTGCTGTAATGAAAATTTAAAAGATGCATGGCTACAGGGCTTTCTTCTTTTCTATTATTAATATCCCTAATATGTTCCATAAGCCTTATTTTGAAAGCTCTTTTGGTTTCCCCTATATAAATTTTTTACAAGGGCACCGAAGTGCATAAATAACTTTCTCAGAATTGCAATGAAGTCCAGTGAACAGACATTCAAAATGCAACTAACATATCAGTCCCAAAATCAGATTGTATTGAGGGGATCTCCTCAGTGCCAGAAATCTAAACAATAAATTGCCTGATCGTGAGACACTTCTGCATTTGCAAACCATCTGTGTTTGAATAGTTACTGAAACATGGTTTAAATGTAATGGGAACACTCCCTCTATACCAGGATTTTGTTACGCTTTTAATGCTTTCGGGTCCAATGGCAATTGTGGTGGAGTCTCCATATTTTTCAGTGAACATCCATCAGATCCTTAAAGGCTCCCAAGATGAATTCATTGAACTACTGATCACTCTAGGTAGGGTTATCTGTCAACTAATAGATTGTTACAGGACACATTCCATGTCTCATGATGACAATGTAAGATTCATCAATGCTCTAAATGATCTCCCTATTAGCAAAGACTCCCTTATTTTGGGTGACTTTAACTACCCTTCAAAAACTGGAATATCTATACCTGTAGTGTAGGCTATGCCCCAGAATTCCTAGAGTTAAAAAAGAAAAATTTCATTGAGCATCTGGGAATAACCCTACTACAGGGTACATCATTACTGACCTGATTTTTATAAATATGGCTGCAACTTGCATTATTGCTCTAGTATCTCCTTTCCTAATGAAATATTACCATAGGGAGACAGGGCATGTTCAGCTGCCTGTAAGGTGTCAGGATCCATCAGATCCCACACGCACTCATGTCTCTCAACATCAAGTCCCGTTATGACTCTGTCATAGTCCATGTTGGAGTGAATGACTTGAGATGTACTTCACTGGACTACATGAAGAGAGACATGACTGAGCTCTCAGATTATGTGTTCCAGGCAGGTATGTCCCTAGCCCTAAGCAGCATTCTGCCTTCACCCAGGATGATGCCACAATATAAACAAAAAATGATTGACTTCAGCAATTGGCTAGGGTTACCATATTTGTTTGTATGTAAAAGAGGACGGAAAAATATGTGCTGCTAAAAAAAAAAAAAAAGGGTCCGTGTTTGGGGATTTTTGATTGGCCAGTATAAGAGCCAATCAAAACCTCGCACAGCAGACCCTCTTCTGTTCAGTGTGGAACAGCAAGCAGTTCTGCATTGAACAGAGCTCCGTTTTTTGATTGGCTTGTATACCTGTATACGAGCCAATCAAAAATGCGCACAGTGGACCCTCTTCTGTTCAATGCGGAACAGCTTGAACAGAGCTCCACTTTTTGATTGGTTCGTATACCGGTATACGAGCCAATCAAAAATGCGCACAGCGGACCCTCTTCTGTTCAATACGGAACATCAAGCAGTTCCGCATTGAACAAAGCTCTGTTTTTTGATTGGCTCGTATACTGGTATATGAGCTAATCAAAAAAAAAAAAAAACAAAGTGGAGGAAAGACTCTGAAACAGGGGTGTCTGTTTTTTGAAAATTCTGCGATTTGTCCGGGTTTTAAAACTCGGACAAATCACAGAATTTTCAAAAAACGCCCAGACAGGAGCCCAAAAAAGTGGACGTGTCCGGGGACTTATGGTAACCTTAGCTTAGCTTCTAGTGTCAGTCCAGGGGGATCCAGTATCTGTCAGCCTGGGAAGATATGGTCGACAGACCACACTGCTTTGCAAGAGATGGTCTTCACCTGCACCTCTTGGCTTTCAGTTCCTGGCAAAGGTACTTGTCTCCCCCATAGTGCCTTTTTTAGGCAATGTCTTAACAAAATTCCCAACATAAAAAATCCACTAGAGACAAACTCAAGGTTATGTTGCTTAATGTTAGGAGTCTAAACTGGAAACTGCACTCACTGGAAGCACTCCGTACCTTGGAAGATGCTGATGTCTGTGCAGTTACAGAGACATGGTTCACGGCCGCAGAGAGCACCCCAGCTATGCAAGGCTACAATGCCTTCCACACATTCAGACTTCAAAAAGAACGTGAAAGAACCAAAGGCAGAGGTGTATCCAACCTCATTAAAGACAAATACACCTCAAGACCTAGAGCTACTCCAAGTCTATCTAACGGTAAAAGCCTTTTCCATATCATTGTTAGCTGTAGGTCCCCCACCATGAATCATGAATACCACTCTACCTACCTGGACCTACTATACAGCCCTGGTAAGGTCTGATCTTAAATCAGTCTCATTCAAAATTACAATCATACCTGCCCCCCCCCCCCAGAGCAAAAAGGATGAAACATTTCTCCAAAGTAAACTATAGCCTCCTAAGGGATGGCATAAACAATTTCAAATCCGCTGCTACCACTGTCAACAATGACTCCTATACAGAGTCTACATAAATGCCCTGTATAAACACCTATACAAATGTATAGACTTAGCTGTACCTGAACAGATCAAAACAAGGTCCTCACACAAAAAAAAAAAAAAAAAAACCGTTGTGGACATCAAGAACAAATAGGTTATACAACAATAGGAACAAACTAATTTCTAAGAATAAGAGGGAACTGACTCAGCAGAATAAGGACACCCTCCACAGCTTGAACAAGCAAATTAGATAGCTTGTAAAGTTCTCTGAAGGCATTATGAAGCTAATTAGCATCCTTAGCTAAGGATAATCACAAGGTATTCTTTAGGTACTTCAGAAGTCTAAAAGGGAAGGCCCAGCTTTGTGCCGAACTAGTAGTGGTTGATACCACTCATACTGACCCTGAGGACATCACTAACTTGCTAGCAGACACATTTGGAGCAAACTTCACTCTCATCTCCCCACCAGACATACCCCAAAGCATACCTGTCAGCAGTCCTCTACCTAGTATCTCCAAAGAGCACGTCATAAGTGCACTATCCATGGCCAAAAACACAGTTTCTATGGGACCGGATAACACCTCAGACTCCCTACTAAATGGTCTAAAACAGGACCTAGTGGAACCACTTGGCACTCTTTTCAACCACAGTCTAAGTACTGGCTTTCTCCCACCAGAGTGGAAATCTGCAACAGTAATTCCCTTGCACAAAGGGGGTTCATAAACCTACCCTGGGAACTATAGACTCATAAGCCTAACCGTTATTCTCTGCAAGGCCATGGAGAGAATCATGGTAGATCTTTTCAACAAAGACATAGGTGACCGTTAAACTCTTGACCCAATTGAATCTGGCTTCATTAAAGGAAGATCATGCTTATTAAACCTGGTGGACTTCTGTGAGAATGTTACCAAAGCCCTGGATGAAGGCAAAACAGTACATAGAGCCTATCTTGACTTAGCCAAGGTGTTTGACACAATTCCCTACCCAGGCATCATTGAGAAACTCAGCTAGCTGGAAATTAACCCATATGTCACTGGATGTGTAGCCAAGTTGGGGATTCCACCTCTACCAGCAGACGAGTTACTAGTGGTGTACCACAAGGATCTATGTAGGGCACCTATTGTTTGGAATCTGTTTCTCAGAAGTCCAGGCGAAAATAGATGGCCTGCGATGTACCAAGTTTGCCAATGACTGCAGACTGGATGCATTCACTGAATTCCCCAACAATGCTGACATACTACAAAAAGAGCTTACGTAGATAAATTTAAACTTAAACTGAAAGCAAAAAAAATGTGTTATCATCCCTTTTGGCAAAGGGGAAGTCCCTGAAAATTACAATATTAACAGTACCCCCTTAGCTCAAACCCTGTGGTGAGAGATTTGAGAGCACAGGTTGACAGCAACCTTAATTTTGATCACCATGTGTCCACAGTGGTAAGGAAAGCCTTCTACATTGCACATCTCATAAGTAAGGGCATCGCATACAGATCCAAGGATGTTATCAATCCCCTATACTCATACCTCATCAGACCACTAATAGAGTACAATGCTCCTTTCTGTATGTACCTCAAAAGATACCTGCAGCAGCTGAAGAGACATCAGAGGTTTCTCACCAAGAATGACCTACAAGGACAGACTGAAGGCCCTGTCACTGTACTCTGTATCTTATAGGCTACTGAGAGGCGACTTGTGCCTGGCCTACAGAGCAGTCTTGGACCGTGCCCTAATGGAAATGATGCACATCCATAAGTCAAATGGGACAAGATTCACTCGCTCTAGGGATTTTAACCTAGCCTGCCACATTAACAGGAGATGCTGGAGAGACAGCTATTTCTCCCAGAGATTACCACTTCTCTGGAACAAACTCCCAATTCACAAAAACAGAGCTCCTCAATGACTCTGTTTAAGCATAACTTAGACAACTGGATGGACGACTATACATTTAACCTGGGGAGTGTCACCTATGTCCCTCTTGGATAAAGGCAGTCAGTGCTGATCATAGACTCACGCTGCACATGTAAACCATATAACTTGGTCAAAAAAGAGAACAAGGGTATACCATGGCTAAGCTTATCATGGCCCTAGGGCCAATAGCCTAGTAACCTCCTATGAACCTATTACATTTTGACCCTCTCCTTCAAACTTCCAAAAGCTCTTGCAGCAAACCCCACTGAATTTATGAACTACAACATGCAAACCTGTAACAATATATTAATATTTGTTTATAACTGCACCTTCCTAGACCTTAATGCAGCAGCTGGAGTCACTAAAGAATTTTCCACCCATTTAGAAAAATACATAGAACTAGCAATGCCTGTCAGAACTAAACATCATGGGAGATTCAAAAACAAACCACACGCACAAAAAAAGAAAGAAACTCCTTAAGTTATATAGTAGATGCAAACCCCATCTTCTGAAGGATAATATCAAAAACATTACAAAAAACTAAAGAACACTGTGATGCATATTAAAGAAGCCGACATACTAAGGCTGGCCTCTGAAGCCAAAGATACTCATAAATACTTCCTTAGCTATGATAGAAAACTAAAAAGCAATGCCTTACATTGTTCAGAACTTATTCATACTGAAATATATGCACAAATAAATTATAAATACTAATTGCTTGAGTACAGCAACATATATGTGTTATTAAAACTTTCAGCAGGGAATATTACTTATGAAAGAGGGCTGGAACCTGATTTGCAGTAGTGGGGATGCATCAGGGGAACTTAGATGGGAAAGTATAACATCATCATCATCTTCTTTCGGCTGTTCACATTAGGGGTGGCCACAGCGGATCATCTGTTTCCATTTCCTCCTGTCTTCTGCATCTTCCTGTATCACACCAATCACCTGCATGTCCTCTCTCACCACATCCATAAACCTTATCTTAGGTCTTCCTCTTTTCCTCTTACCTCGTAGCTTCATCCTTAGCATCTTTTTCTCAGTATACTCAGCATCCCTCCTCAGCACATGTCCAAACCAACATAATCTTGCCTCTCTGGCTTTATCTCCAAACCTTCCAACCTGAGCTGACCCTCTAATATACTTATTCCTAATCCTGTCCACCCTTGTCACACCTAATGTAAATCTTAACATCTTTAACTCTGCCACATCCAGCTCTAACTCCTGCCTTTTTGTCAATGCCACTGTCTCCAACCCATATAACATAGCTGGTCTTACTACCCTCTTGTAGACCTTCCCTTTCACTCTTACTGGTACTCGTCTGTCACAAATCACTCCTGACACTCTTCTCCACCCACTCCATCCTGCCTGTACTCTCTTCTTCACTTCTCTTCCACACTCACACAAACAAGTAAAAATGATAAAAGTATGAAAAATGGCAATTCCATTTGCATTTGCAAAGTTATTATCTGTTTATTTTTCCATTATGGTCTGCGGTTAGTTGGAAACACGGAGTCTGCAAGTGCAAGCAATTAATCATGAAATGTTTTTGTAGTATGTTCTGAGTGAAATGCACAATGTACAATATAATAAACCTTTACAATGAATTTAGCAAGCAGTTCAATACAAATGTTTGAACTACGAGAATTGAAGTAACCTTAGTACTTTAATCCATTAAACATACAATGCACAATTTATTTAAGGGCATCTGGTGCACTTTTTCTTTACACTAAAACTCTGGAAGTGGACTAGAAACAAGATAAGAACAGATGGCAATATATATAAGTGGTAACACAGGCTTTAATGTGTGCTTTTGCATGGCTAGCTCTAACTGTAGACTATGTAATGCCAGTGGGTGTAAATGTCAGTTTGGAACAACTGCTCCCATTTGGAGGGGTAAACGTCCTTTCTGGGCACGTATGTAGTTTTCGTGCTTTCTACAAGTTAAAAGTGAGCTGAGAGTTTGAAGATGTATTTAGTTTTTGCTTTCCTCTGTGTTTATGCTGAAGCAAATAGACTGGGAAAATGTAAAATGTTTTAAGAGAAAGGAGAAGAAGCAACTACATATAAGATTAATCAGCCAAACATTAGTGTATGCATGTAAGAGGCAAGTTTGGAACACAGAAAGAAAGAGATATGGGAACAAAGTGATATGAATTATTTAGAGGGGTTGACAAAGGTTGAAGTATTGTAGAAAATAGTGTAATCTCACAGAAGAAGAGGAGCAACTGCAAAGTGTTGAAGAGAAAATAAGGGAGTATTTTGATAATATGCATGAGTTTAGAAGGGTTGCTGTCAAGCAACTGTTTTTGATGGCAACTCTAGATTGCAAAAATGTATAGTAAAATGACTTAGGCAACAGGCAGGGGAAAGAGATTTAGGCAGACACAGGCAGCTTATGACAAGAAAAATCACCAGAGATTCTGTAAAAGTATTTGTGTAGACAAGAGGAATGCAAAACCAAATATCATCATCATCATCACCAATCCCTTTTTTCCGATTTCTCTACATGTGGTTAGAGTATTGTGATACTGTTGCCATCTATCTTGATTCACTGCCACACTCCTGCCTTCTTTGACACTCATGCCTGACTGTCACAGATCTTGCCTCACACAATCCATCCACCTCTTTGCTGGATGTCTCATTTCATATTATCTTCTTCCTGCCTGACCCAGATCATCTTCACCAGACTGTCTTCTGCTTTTTAGCATGTGTCCAAATCACCGCAATCTGTTGTCGTTGATCTTTTCTGCAATTGGAGCTACTTTGGCTTCTGGTCTTATGTCCCCATTTCTTTGTCTGTGCCACAGTGTGTATTCTACTACCCTTTTCAGGCACTTCCTTTGTATCATCTCTAGCTTCCTCATCTGCTGTGCCTTTACTGCCCGGGTTTCTGTACCATACAGTAGTACTGGTCTTACCATTGTCTTGTACATCTTACATTCAGCTTCTTTGGCATTCTTCTGTCATTCACTACACCTGAGACTCTATGCCAGTTGGCTGCAGCTGCTCTAATTCTGGCTTTCGCATCAGCATTAAGACTTCCTTTCTCCTTAGCCACCCCTCCCAGATACTTGAAGCTATCAACCTGTTCCACTATCTTCCCTTCTATCTCATTTCTCAGCTTTTTCTGAATTCCCCAAATCTGAAGTAGTTTACTTCATTTGATCTTCAACCTGTGGGAATATGGATCTGTTTTGGATCCGAACCTGCAAAGATTACTAGCATCAGCTCCAAGCTCCAGACTCCTCCCTTTACCCATAATACACCTCCTCTGCCTTCCATCCCCAGATCTCGTTTGCCACGATTTGTGAAACATCATGTCTGTAGAGCTGCAGCTAGCAGGGTGTTTTTTGACTGTAAGTTTTCTAAAGATTTCTGTTAATTTAGCCGTTTCAGATTAGTATAGGTACCCTTTTTCCCCTCCCATCGCTTTGGCTTCATCTGTAGGTTTTGTAACAGTAGTTAGTGTAGTTTGTCTGTGGTGCCCCTCCCCCCCATTAGTCAGTCTAGTGTATTGAATGGGTTTGTTCTTAGTTTATAGAAAGAAAGTTTTGGCCATAAGCTCCCCCCAACAGATGGCCACACTCTGTGTATATTGTGTTTAGGTGTGGCCCACCTGAATGTAGATTGTTCCATTTGTGCGGGGTTCAACCCCCGAGTCTTGAAGGATAAAAAGGCCAAGTTGGCCCTAAAAGGTCTTCTGTCTGCCACTGAACCTCCCTCCTCGTCCTCGACTTCAGTCACAGCGGCTGCCATGACTGCCTCTCCTGCTTCTCTGCCTTTGGCCTCCCCTCCCTCCCAGGCTGGGACTCAAACTCCTGCATCTAAGCCTGTGGTAGTGGAGCAGAGGAGAGGTAGAGAGCGGGAGAGAGAGTGGAGGACAAAGGAGAAGAGGAAGAGGTCCACAGACCTCTCGTCACCAAACAAGTCTGCTCGGATCTGTGACTCCTCTTGGCTCCAGTCTCCAAGGTTCTGCCCAGAGCTGGAGGAGGCACATCCAGTCTCCCGGGCCTCAGCTCCCTGACCAGCCAGGTCAGAGTTCATGACCTCATCTTGGTTGACCCATTCTTTATCGGACATGGATCTGGATAAGATGATGAGGCACTTTATCCATACACAGATCCAGATGGGGGGTCTTGCCAGCCCCTCAGGAGGGGGGAGCTTGCTTCCCTTTTTTCAGCCCATTACTCCTTCCCCAAGCCGACCTTCAGCTTCAGAGTTCTCGGATCCGAGGTTGGCCTTGGTCGAGTGGTTGGCACTGACAGTCCTCCCATCCGCGACGCTGGCAGCTGCCTGGAGTATCTCAGATCCAACCAGTTTGGATCTGAACCTCTCTTGGAGCCAGAGCCTGGGGGTTGGATCCGAAGGAGTGGAACCTTTACCATCAGCTCCGATGTTGTCAGTCCAAGTTCCCTCCCTCGGGGCTCCATCCACTTTGGGTCCAGCTCCAATTCTTGCATCGGACCAGGAGAGACAGACCTTTTTATTGGCTTCCCAGGAGGTACGCTCTCCTTTGGCATTAAATGTGGTAGAACAGGTCCTCTCCATTGGATCAAGTCCCCTGACCATCCGCTTGGGCTCTGCCCAGACCCCTCAGCTCTATGGTCCCCATTGTCTTACCAGAGGGACAGCCTGTGCCAGAAGAGCCCCAGATGGTTCCCCCAGAGGAACAGATGGCTTGTGAGTGCTCCCTGCAGAGCTCCATGGGAGATGTGCCTCACAAGCATATGTGCAAGAGTAGGCACTTGGACTCCCCCGTGTACCTAACCAAGGGCACAGATTTAGATGAGGGGGAGGGCTGCCCAAGGTCACCTCCCGACGATGTCTCCTTTGGAGTCATCATGGAGATCCTGCACCAGCGGGGGGGTCTTTTTGGTAAGACTGTCAAGGAGACGCTAGTCCAGAGTGAGAAGGATGGGCAGACACTATCTACCGTCAGGACCTGCTTCTATAACCCTCAAAGATCCTTTTCCCAGAACCAGGGAGGGAAAAATAAGATGTGGTTATGGAAGTCTCAGTATTCCCAGGACCCGTGGGGCTCTTCTTCCCCCAGAGGCAGAGTGGGACAGAATGGATGCTGGCCCAGAGGCCGAGGGTGTCTGAGAAACTTCGGGTCTTGAGAACCTTTCTCGGACAGACCCGGGCAGCAACCCTGAGGGGTTGCTTGACTGCTCTACTCTGGAGGCAGTCGGGGGACAATTGTCCTTGCACCCAGCAGCATGGGAGTCCATAACAATGGACCACTGGGTGCTTTTCATCATATCCAGAGGATATTCTATACCCTTCATGGGTTCCCCCACACATGCCAAACACCTCCCAGATGTTCCACCCATGGAAAGGGAGGCAGTGGTACAGGAAATTTCCAAGCTGCTAGGAAAATGAGCCATCAAAACCATCCCCCCAGATCAGTCTGGATCAGGCTTCTACTCCAGGTTCTTTTTGGTGCCAAAGAAAATGGGGGACTTAAGGCCCATTCTGGACCTCTCTACCCTGAATCTATCAGTTGCCAAAGAAAAGTTCCAGATGGTCACACTACAGTCTATCATGCTGTACCTGCAAGAGAGCAACTGAATGTGCTCGTTAGAAGCTCCAGGAGCTTCCTCTGCTTCCAGCTAGGGGCCAATCATTATCAATTTTGAGCCCTACCCTTTGGTCTCACCACAGCCCCCAGGATGTTTACCAAAGTGATGGCAGTGGTAATGGCTCACCTGAGGCTTCAGGGGATTCAGGTCTATCTGTACCTGGACGATTGGCTCCTTACTGCTCCCACCAGGCGTCTACTTTCCAAAACCAGGTACTACTTTCTGACACTTGCCCTGAGTTTGGGTATCACACTCAACACATCCAAATCTCTACTAGACCCTGTACAGGTGATAGACTACATTGGTGCCAGGATAGACACATTCCAGGGCAAAGTGTTCCTGACCTCAGAGAGAGTTCAAAACCTTAGGATGCATGTCTCCCTAATTTACCATTCTCAACTCCTGACAGTGGAATCTGTGTTGATGGCCCTAGGCTCGACGGTGGTGACCATAACTCAACTTCCATGTGCTCAGCTACACATGCAGATTCTTCAGTGGATTCTGGCGGTCCAGTGGTCTCTGTTAGATTTACCTCTATCCTATCCTATCCACCTAAGTCCAGTGTGTTGGTCATCCCTCATATGGTGGATGAGCTCTCTGGGCATTTTGGAGGGACGACCCTTCATTCCAGCCCCAGCCCTAACCACAATGACCATGGATGCCTACCAACTCGGGCGAGGGGGGCATTGTTCAGGCAGGACAATCCAAGGTTTGTGGTCTCTCATAGAGACCAGCTTGCATATCAAAGTCCTAGAGATGAGGGCGGTCCTTCTAGGGTTGCAGGCCCTTCCTGCCTTTCTTCCTCGGGGACAATTGCTATTCAATCAGACAACATGTCAATAGTCTGGTATATCAAAAAACAGGGAGGGACCAGATCTTATCCCCTTTTTCGCGAGGCCATGAGAGTGTGGGAATGGGCGATCTCCACTGGTCTCTTTCTTATCGCAATGCATATTCCGGGATGGTCCAACATCCTAGCGGACAGGCTAAGTCGGACCATTCTGATGCCTTACAAGTGGTCTCTGAATCTGTCAGTACTGGAATAGATCTTCAGTGAGTGGGGTCAACCATGCTGTGATCTCTTCACATCTCCTTCCAACGCGAAGTGCAGCAGGTTTTTCACTCTGAACCCCCTGCCGGGGGAGTCCCCCAGAAACATTCTAGTTCATGCTTGGCCTCCCAGTCTTCTGTATGCTTACCCACCAATTCCGCTCATCCCAAGGTTTCTACAGAAAGCTTGTTGACTGGGGAGCAAGGTGATCCTCATTGCCCCATTCTGGCCTCGCCAGGTATGGTTTCCCTTCCTTTGGTCTCACCTTCTGGCTCCACCTTGGATCCCAGATCCTATTCGGGATCTGATTTCACACCCATCTGGGATGCCTCATCTAAGTCTGGACAGCCTGAAGCTCACTGCTTGGCTGCTCCAGGTTCCGTGATTGCTAGGACTTCCGGACTTTCCTCCTTAGTTAAGTCCATTTTGGTGGCTGCTCATAAGTCATCAACCAGAAAGGTTTATCACAGCAAGTGGAAACATTTTTCTTTCTGGGCCTCTCAGAGGAGTTTAGATCCTTACACGGCACCTGTTTCCAATATTCTTGATTTTCTAGCTGACATCGTCCAGCATGGTGCTAGTTCTTCTACTGTCAAAGTTCAGTTGGCTGTCATTTCTCATTTTCATGTGGGTGAGAATTCTGCATCCTTGGCATCTTCCAAGATGTGTAAAGCCTTTATTAAAGGCACTTTTTTATTATGCCCCCCCAGCCAAAGATCCTGTTGCCCCGTCAGACCTTACTATGGTTCTCCAAGCTCTGGTCACCCTGCCTTTCAAGCCTCCCACTACTGCTGATCTAAAATTTCTATTGTGGAAAATAGCTTTTCTGGTCGCTATTACCCATGCTAGAAGGGTTTCGGAATTACAGGCCTTGTCCATAAAATTCTAGTACATGATTTTTCATAAAGATAGAGCTTCCTTTCAACCAATCTATCTTTTCTTCCTAAGGTGGTCTGAAGACTGGTAGAGATGGGTGAAGGCTGCCAGCCTAGTCAGATAGATTTGGTACATAATTCTATCATTTGTAAATACTGTGAAAGCTTAAACTTAAAACAATGTGCCAACATTGCCATCTGTTGTAAAGAAAGCTAAGTCAAGCATTTCTTGTTGGTCCTATGAAATTAAAATTATTTCATCACTGTCTTTCTTGTTTACAAGTTGGCCCCAGTCCAGCTAGATGAAGGCTTCCGGCCTATTGTTTTAAGGTTAAAGTTAATGACCAGAGCTTACATGTCGAATGTCCTTTATTGCTCTAAGTGCAAAGAAATGTAAATGCAGTTAATGTGTTGCCTGGTAACACCAGGAAAGTGTAAAAGATGATGTAATGTTTTAGCAGAGCTGCAATAGCAATTTAAAAAATGAGAACCAGAGCTTATTAAGCATTTTTGTCTTGACATCCAACTCAGCACTGCCTTATGCTCTATGTAAGTAAGTTATCTTAGAAGTGTGTTTTCTTGTAGAAATAGCTAGGACTATAAATATTAGACTGTGTTTTTCTGTGATGTCAGAACTGTACTACTGATTTATTTTAAGTATTTCTGTGTGATCTCTGAACTCTCTTGACTAGCACTGACTGTGTAGTAGAAAGTATTGTCTTGTCATTTTAATTATTTATTATTAAATATTTTAAAACGTTTTAACTATGGCTGGTTTGTGTAGAGATAATTTAAGCTCTAGATTGGATATTTATAGAGTTTACCGTCCAGGTCACTCCAAATAAGTCTTGACTATAGTCATACTTCCAATTGGATAATAATATTGCACAGTAACAATTGGACATCCTTTTAAGGGCCTTTGAGTAGCTGATAATTATTAGCTGGGTGGTGGCACTGCCGTATAGTCTGGGTAAAAGGGGCACAGCTGGAGAACCTGTGCCAGCCTTCCCCAGAAGTGTCTGTGTGGTTGTGTAAACTCTTATCTCAAAGTGTGTGTGTGTGTGTGTGTGTGTGTGTGTGTGTGTGTGTGTGTGTGTGTGTGTGTGTGTGTGTGTGTGTGTGTGCATCAGCTACTTGGGCAGGGACACAAAGCACTGGTTGGACAGAGAGGGTGCTGAAGATTTTAGCTTGCCCAGCTAGGCTGAGATCTGGACCCTATAGCTGTGCCAGTGGGGAGTCTTATTGGGGACCTGGGGAGAAAGGGAGCGACCAGCCCTGGACTGACTGTGATCTCTGTGTGCTCTTAAGGGAAATTGCACTTTACTGTGTGTATTTGTTATCCTTTCCTCCTATATGAGATGTCCTCTCTAGTGTTAGTGGTGAGGACTGAGGCTAATTGATTTCTGGCCAGGGCACGGGCATCACATATTAATTGTTTGGCAGTGGTGGGATATCCACATCACATATTAATTAGTTGGCAAATACTAATTGGTTTGTAGTGGTGTGTGTAGAGTGAATCCTGTAGCTTGTGTACAGTGAGCTTTGAGGGTGTTTTTGTATTCTAAAACAGCCACGCAGTGAATACTCAGAGTTCAGATCACAACTGTTTTATTTATTTTGTTAGCTTAGATAGTCAGGGTGAGCAGGCAGCATATCAGCAGAGGAGTATGGAAAGCTGACAAGGAGCCAGCTGGTGGAGATGTGCCAGGCTAGTGGACTGATGCATGGAAACCTGACTAAGGAAGACCTGATTGTAGCCTTGGTTACAGCTGCATCAGAAAACAGCAACCAAGAGGACAATCAGACTGGCAGTGGAAATATAATTCCTGTGGAGAATGGACAACTCAATCTTTCTGCAGTGGACTTAAAAATCCAGCTGGAGCTAAAGAGACTTGAGTTGGAGGCCAGGCGTGTGGAATTAGAAGCAAATGAGAGACTGCAACATTTGCAGGCTGAGGAGAATGAGAAACTGTTGCATCTGCAAGCTGCGGAACAAGAAAAGCAGAGGCAGCATGAGAAGGCGATACTGACTCTTCGCCAGAGTCATGAAGGTAATCAGGGAAGGGAGTAATTGGACCCCAGAAGCACAAAAGGTCAGTAAATTTCTTCCGCAGTTTAAAGAGGGGGAACATTTTGATAGTTTCATTCATATGTTTGAGAGGGTATGTAAACAGCATGAAGTTGACCAAGGGCTCTAGGTACGGTTCCTGACCCCCTTACTCTATGGTAAAGCTGTAATTGCATTAGCCAAAATGTCTGACATTCCATGTTTTGATTATACTGCTGTTAAGAAATGTCTTTTAGAACTGTTTAAGCTAACACCTGAAATGTACAGGAAAAAGTTTTTTGAGCATAGACGCAAGGCAGATGAAAGTGTGTGTGAATATGATGCTGAACTGAGCACTTATTTCCATAGGTGGGTGAGTGGATGTCAGGTCACCACTTTTGAAGGGCTGGCAAACCTTTTGGTGAGGGAACAAGCCCTTAGCACTTTACCTGAGGGGATGAGGATCTGGTTAGCTGATAGACAATGTGCTACTTCAGATGAGTTGGGGAAGAAGGGAGACCTATACCTGGCAAGCAGGGCAGCCCTGCACAGGAAGGGGACCCCCAGTATTGCTCATGGGTCTAAAGGAACTCATGGCAGACAGCACAGACTGCCACAACAGAATTTGTCAGTAGCAGGGGAAGCCACTAGTCCAGGTACACGTCCAGGAGC
This sequence comes from Protopterus annectens, assembly GCF_019279795.1. Taxonomy (NCBI): domain Eukaryota; kingdom Metazoa; phylum Chordata; order Ceratodontiformes; family Protopteridae; genus Protopterus; species Protopterus annectens. The sequence continues at coordinate 776,235,209 of NC_056739.1, read as the reverse complement.
TAGGGTTAAATGTTTTGAATGCAGCCAGTGGGACCAGAAGAATGGGAAAATTTGGCTCAAAAGATCCCAGGAAGCTTTCCAAGATGCACATAGTGAATCCTTCCCCAGGGGCAGAGGGGGAGGCAACAATGGTAGATGTCCTAGAGGCAGAGGGGGTCCACAAAACCAGGGTGATCGTGATTCCTTTCACAGACGTCCCTACCAGTGGTCCTGAAAGGAGGCCCAACTGCTGTACTCTGGAGGCAGTCAGGGGATGTTTGTCTTTGTACCCAGAAGCCTGGCAAGATATCACAAAAGATAAGTGGGTACAAAGCATAAAATCCAGAAGCTATTCCATTCCTTTTTGCCATCCCCTCCCACATATCAGAACAATCCCAGATATTCCACCCAATCTAAGGGAACAAGCAACTATAGTAATTCAAAGGTTGCTAGTCAGAAGAGTCAGCCAAAAAGTTCCCACAGACCAAACAGGATTTGGAACTTACTCAAGATTCTTTTTAGTGCCAAAAAGAACAGGGGACTGGTGACCCATATTGGATCTCAGCAAACTGAACAAATCTGTCAAAAAGTCCAAGTTCTGAATAGCGACACTGCAGTCAATACTTCCCTTCTTAGGGAAAGATGATTGAATGTGCTCAATAAACCTCCAAGATGCATACTACCACATAAAAATGGACAGAGCATCAAGGAGTCATTTACGCTTCTAGCTGGGAGAAGGTCATTATCAGTTCAGAGTTCTGCCCTTTGGTCTCACTACAGCCCCCAGAGTGTTCACCAAATGCATGGCAGTAGTAACGGAGATGTCTTGGATTCCAAGTGTTTCCGTATCTGGACGACTGTCTCCTAACTGCCACCACCAAGCATCTACTTCAGCAAACCAGGGACGTGACTTTATTCCACAACAACCTGTTGCTAAAGTGACCACAGACACTTCCCAGAAAGGGTAGGGGGAGCATTATCTGGGAAGGACAGTCCAAGGTACATGGCGTGGTCTACGAGGTCCAATTGAACATCATTGTTCTAGAGATGAGAGCAGTGCTTCTGGTCTTGCAGGCATTCCATGACCCTCTCCCACTAGGAACGATTGCAATCCAGTCAGACAATATGTCAGTGGTATGGTACATAAACAAACAAGGAGGAACCAGATCATACCCACTTTGTCGAGAGGCTCTGAGAGTTTGACAATAGGCAATATCTCCTCAACACTTTCTAGTAGCTATGCACATCCCGGGGAAATCCAATGTGATAGCGGTCAAGCTCAGCAGGGCAATATTAATGCCTCATGAGTGGTCTCTAAACCAGAACATAGCGGAAGAGATTTTCCAGAGATGGGGCCAGCCTTGCTGCGATCTTTTTGCCACTCCCATGAATACCAACTGCATCAGCTACTTTGCCCTAATTCCCCCTCCGGGGGAGACAGCAAGAGATGCAATTGTTCATGATTGGCCCTCGGGACTTCTTTATGGATTTCCCCCATTTCCCCTCATACCCAAAGTCATCCAGAAAGCAAAATCCTTGCGAAGCAGACTGATTCTCATTGTCCCATACTGGCCGTGTTAGATTTGGTTTCCCTTCCTCTGTCCTCATCTACAGCAGAAGCCATGGGATCTGTACTCAATTCCAGACCTTCTGACCCATATGCCAGGAACACTTCATCCTTCTCTCCACGCCCTCAATTTGACAGCATGGCTGCTCCACTTCCAAACTTAGTCAGGCTTCAAGACTTCACTGTAGCAGTGAGACACAGTTTGATATCCTCTCATAAAGATTCTACCAGAAAATTATATACTAGTAAATGGAAGAGGTTTTCCTACTGGGCGTAAACCAGAAACATTGACCCCTTCTCTGCTCCAATTCTTTCTTACCCTGCGTTCTTACCTGGCTGCTGTGCACTCTGCGTCGGGCTCCTGACCTTCTATACATTCTAGTGAACTAGTACATCCCTGTACTGAATAACCTGCATAATCCCTCCTGGAAGCATTGGAAACTTGACTGAACTTGGATTCCACCTACCAGTCTCAGTGAAAACAACCCTTCTAAGACTGATAAATCTAGTGAACTAGTACATCCCTGTACTGAATAACCTGCATAATCACTCCTGGAAGCATTGGAAGCTTGACTGAACTTGGATTCCACCTACCAGTCTCAGTGAAAACAACCCTTCTAAGACTGATAAATCTAGTGAACTAGTACATCCCTGTACTGAATAACCTGCATAATCCCTCCTGGAAGCATTGGAAACTTGACTGAACTTGGATTCCACCTACCAGTCTCAGTGAAAACAACCCTTCTAAGACTGATAAATCTAGTGAACTAGTACATCCCTGTACTGAATAATCTGCATAATCCCTCCTGGAAGCATTGGAAACTTGACTGAACTTGGATTCCACCTACCAGTCTCAGTGAAAACAACCCTTCTAAGACTGATAAATCTAGTGATAAGACTGATAAATCTAGTGAACTAGTACATCCCTGTACTGAATAACCTGCATAGTCCCTCCTGGAAGCATTGGAAGCTTGACTGTGGCATTCAAAATTAGAGATCACTTAACCCGAGCACTGGCAACATCCTTTGCTTTCCAGGCCAGAATGTCAATAGACAGTATTAGTGCTCCTGCTATGTGGGCAAATCCTCATACATTTATTACTCATTGCAAAGTTGAATTGGCCTCCAGGGACAGGGCTTCATTTGGTTCCACTGTGCTCAAAGGTGTACTCCCGTGAGCCACCCAGGGAAAAGGTACTAGGGATGCTGTTACATCCAGTAAGAATGAAGGGGAGATAGGACAACATAACATAAAGAAGTTATGTACTCACCATAACGTTCCATGTTTGTTGTCCACCTCGCCCTTCATTCTTATGACCCTCCTACCTTCCCCCATCCAAGGACTCCTGGAGGACCTGGTGGGCACTTCTTTCCTCTGATAAATGAGCTCCTTTGACTCTCTTTGTTTTTCCTTGACCTCATGTCATATGGTTATTTTAGTCTTGGTAATAGTTAGCAGCAAACTACATCTGGAGATTACACCACTGCATGATGGGATACTTACTCTGTCATGAGCCAAGTTACAGACTTCGAGCTAGTGGCTCCGAACCCATCCAGTAAGAATGAAGGGCGAGATGGACAACAAACATGGAACGTTAAGGTGAGAACATAACTTCTTTTTTTTTTTTGGTTAATAAAGGGGTGGGGGTAGGGGAGTGCAAGGATCTCTGAAGAAACTGTGGTGGCTGTATTAGCCAAAGATGGTAAAGACACTTGAAGTCTGGATTCATATAGACTCATTTCAATTTTAAACCATAATTACAAAGTGTTCATGTCTGTACTATCTAAGAGAATGGCAAAGGTATTACCAGTGTTATTTGGGACAGTGTCATTTGTGGAAGGGAGGCAAGCATTTGACAACATTAATAGAAATGTGATAATCCAGCAGGAAGCAGAATATAAGAAAATACCGCTATTGTTTGTCGGTGTTGATGCAAAAGAAAATTTATTGGAGTCAGCTGGGATTTGATTGATAGGGGAGTGGCAGCTTTTGTGTACCCTTATAGAATAATAGTATTAATGAGGAGGCTGTATGAATTGTGGGGAGGTTCTTGCTTGTCAAGCAGTACTTGAGCAGAGGATCCAAACACGGCTACCATCTTTCCTCACTGTTATTTCCTTTAAATTTAGAGCCATTAGTAAATAAATAAGGGATTCACAAATTCAAGTATATAACTGGTGTAGTTCTCAAGAAAAGCTTGCAGATTATATTATTTTGTGTTTGGTAAATCCAGAGAAGTACATGTTGGTGTTGTGGAGCATTGAGACAGTTTCAAGTCTTTTCAGAATATAACAAAAATGAAGTTAATTCAAAGGCTATAACAATAAGCTATATATCCACACATGAACTGGTTCAGCAATACCCATGTTTAAGGGGACATGATAAGATGAAGTATTTAGGAGTATGAATTAAAAGGATTCTGTTATGGCAGCTAAGCATATGTGGGAAGAGACTAGACACAAGACGATACAAAAACTGAGAAACCGGAAACATTTGATTAAGGGTATGTTAAGTGAGATCTTATCTTGTGTATAAATCAGGTATATTTTAATCTGAGGAGAGATTGTGGCTGAAAATTAATAAGGAGCTGCAGGCATTTATTTTAGAGGGAAAAGGGTAAGATAAATGGGGTTACCTGATTTAAAGAAGTACTTTAGAGCTAAACAGATAAGGCTCAGATGGGAAACTCAAAGAGAAAGTTATAAATCAAAGTAAGAAGGATGAGGAGAAAATGTCCATGGAAGTATTTTCTCAAGAGATAAAGAGAGTAGGATTTTAGATGCAAGTCCATAAGGAAAATAACAACTATACGGAATATTACATTCATAAAGTACCATACAGTATTCCAACAACTAAAGTAGCGCAGGAATGGAGATAGTAAAGAAAAAGACGAGTGGAGCTGCAATTTGCTAGAGGAATGTTAGCAAAGGATGCGAGGTACTGGGAGCAAATAACAGGAGTGAAAGATAACAGAATAGGATGAGTCTAAGCAGCCATTTGGACTAGGTATCAGAGACTGTCTTTCCTATTAGGGATAAGTGACAGAGTATCAACAATTAAGTATTAAGGGTGTGTTGTGTGAATGACCAGCTCTGACAGTTTTTAAGATGAGTTCAGAACAGAAACTGTTGTAAAAATGCATGATTATTAGGGTTTACAAAATATTGCATGAGAATCAATCAGAGGAGTTTCGAAAATATTGGGCAACATAATAAAAAGGAAATTTGCAAAGGGATAATGAAAAGAAAATTGAAAGGCTCCCAGTTATGCAACAAAGTCCACAAGGTTTAGGAGTATTTCATGGATGTGTTGGTATAGGTGTACCTCAGGAAGACGTCAGAGGATTTTTCCTTAGGTGAACAAGAAATGGTGTGGCTGGGAAGTAAGAGGTAGATGAGAACATGTTTTTTGAGAATGCAGTGAGTTGATAGACTTTAAAACGATTACTGGTTGCTTTGACAACAATTTTGGGAAAAACAAATGGCTGCAAGTGAGCAAATAATTCTTATGAGTGAGCTGGAATATATACAATCTAAATGGTCTTGCTACATTTAACATTGTAGACTTGGCAAAAAAAAAAAAAAAGCAGTTACTAGAAAATGAAAAATCAAGTTCTGGATATTGTGAAGGACATAAAAGAAGGAGGTGGGATCTTTATAAATGGGAAGGAGCAAACAATACGTGCAGAATAATGTTGAGTACAAGGAGTGAGGTAAATGGGAAGTCAAGAACTGAGCAATGTATGTATTGTTGGAGGGAATGAAAATTGTTAAAAATGAAAACATCTATACTGCATAACTTTTTACAGTTTTTCTTTTCTATTAATGTCTGTAAACCCATGTTACAGATTAGAATGTGATTATTTAATTAAAATGTTTAAAAAATCATGGCAGTGGATGTTTACTTCAAGATTTTGTACTATTGTGTGTGTGTGTGTGTGTGTGTGTGTGTGTGTGTGTGTGTGTGTGTGTGTGTGTGTGAGACAGAGAGAGAGAGAGAGAGAGAGAGAGACAGAGACAGAGAGAGTGAAGAGTAGCGAAACTGTGTTTACTGACAGACATACATGAGGAGCTTTTTTATCTTCTTAAAGTCGTATACCTGCAGCAGATAATTAGAGTTATTGTTGGCATAATGCTCTCGCATTCCTAGTATCTGTCTGAAAGGTATGGAGCAATCTGCTGTGCCTTGCCTTCGGGGTCTAGAAGTGATTTCATTGTGGATGTGTTCCAGACAGATTCTTGGTAAACATTTGACATCCTTTACAAGTTACAATGAAGCTAATTGTTTATGTGCAGTTCATTAAATGATCTTTAGAGCGGGAAGCAACTTGGCGAGCATTTTAAAATACTTCCTGCTGTGAAATTAGCTTTACGAATGTTTAGTGTTTTAAACATGCTTGAGCAGTCAAACAGGTATGAAAAATGTAAAGTGCATGACATAAAAATGATCTCCAGTACGTCTGAAGTTGGTGTTATGTAGTATTTCAGCCATAAATATATATACTCAGAGTCTTACAGTTCTTAGTGTGTCAGTTACCAGTCAGTGTTTTGCTGCTTCTGATAACATTGATAATGTCAACAAACATCATAATTCTGATATACCTATCAGTTTAAACTAATGTTCAGCCTCTGAGCTTGATTGCTTTTTCTGGGTTTTTATTTTCACTTTTTTCTGCTTCTACCAACCATCATCACTGTTTTCCAGCCTACAAGCCATTCCTTCCTTTGTTTGCACTGCGAGTTGTACCATTACTCAGTGGGAGGGTCCAGAATTTCCATCTGGGATTTACATGTTGATGCCTACACTGCTTGTTCCAGTCTGTGCTGAGAGGTGAGAATCCATCATCTTGTCTGTCAGGAGAAACCCAGTTATATTTGTCCCCACCCCATTCTACTCCTGATGTGCATACTACCTTAGCAGGACATGTAATATAAACTTGATGTCACGTGTCTTCCACAACTGCACCACGATGTGCATACTACCTAAGCAGGATACAAAATACAAACTGTATGTCACGTGTCTTCCACAAATGCACCATGATGTGCATACTACCTTAGCAGGACACATAATACAAACTATATGTCACATAAAGCAAAGTATATGCCACACGTCTTCAAAAAATGCACCATGATGTGCATACTACCTTAGCAGGACTCAGAATACAAACTTAATGTCACGTGTCTTCCAGAGATGCACCATGATGTGCATACTACCTTAGCAGGTCACAAAATACAAACTTGATGTCACGTGTCTTCCACAGATGCACCATGATGTGCATTCTACCTTAGCAGGACACATAATACAAACTGAATGTCACATAATACAAACTATATGTCCTGTGTCTTCCACAAATGCACCATGATGTGCATTCTACCTTAGCAGGACACATAGGTTCATAGGTTCATAGGTAGGTACTAGGCTATCTCCCCAAGGGCATTTATAAGCCTAGCCAGAGTGTGTTGGCTTTCACCTCCCCATTGATTAATTAACTGATCCTCTGTCAAGTAGAGCCAATGAAGTGATTCCAGGGGTGTATTTTCTGTTACCCATCCACTCGTCAAGGTTTCTCTTGAAGAGTGTTAGTGAGGGGCTCTGCCTAATGTAGTTTGGAATTTTGTTCCAAAGCATGGGGAGTCTCTGTGACAGGAATCTATCCCTCCAGCATGTTCTATTTATTGTTATGGTGAGGTTTATCTCACTAGAGTGTGTGGCTCGCAGTGACTTGGATTTCTTTAGGTGGAGCATGCCCATCAATTCTGAGTTGGACATGGCTTTGTAAGCCAGGCAGAGATCACCTCTGAGTAAGCGATATACCACTGAGTACAGCCGGAGTTTTTTCAGTTGGGCTGCATAGGACATATGTTTGAGGACAGTAATCCTCTTGGTGAGGTATTTTTGTGGTCTCTCCAGCTGTTGGTAGTGTCTTGTGAGGTACATCCGAAATGGGGCATTGTACTCTATGATGGGTCTAATGAGTGACGAGTAGAGGGGCACTATAACCTTTTTATTTCTAGATGCAAACCCTTTAGTAATTAGATGGGCCACATAGAAGGATTTCCTAACTATTTTGGCAATATGATTGTCAAAGGAGAGATTACTATCTACCTGGGTCCCCAGATCTCTTATTACCTCTTCTGTATTAAGGGGGCTGCCACCTATGTGGTAATTTGTGGGTGTTTTGTTTTTCCCAAATGGGATGACTATGCATTTTTGGCATTTAGCTTGAGTCCATGACTTTGACACCAGGTGTCTGTCTCAGTAAGGCCCTTTTGGAGGATGTCCGTGTCAGCCGGAGAGTCAATTATGGCTCCCAGTTTGCAGTCATCGGCGAACTTGGTTAGCCATAGTCCTCCTGTGTTTGCCTGTACTTCTGAGAAGTATATGCTGAACATAATACAAACTTGATGTCACGTGCCTTCCACAGATGCACCATGATGTGCATACTACCTTAGCAGGACACAAAATACAAACTTGATGTCACGTGTCTTCCACAGATGCACCATGATGTGCATTCTACCTTAGCAGGACACATAATACAAACTGAATGTCACATAATACAAACTATATGTCCTGTGTCTTCCACAAATGCACCATGATGTGCATTCTACCGTAGCAGGACACATAGGTTCATAGGTTCATAGGTAGGTACTAAGCTATCTCCCCAAGGGCATTTATAAGCCTAGCCAGAGTGTGTCAGCTTTCACCTCCCCATTGATTAATTAACTGATCCTCTGTCAAGCAGAGCCAATGAAGTGATTCCAGGGGTGTATTTTCTGTTACCCATCCACTCGTCAAGGTTTCTCTTGAAGAGTGTTAGTGAGGGGCTCTGCCTAATGTAGTATGGAATTTTATTCCAAAGCATGGGGAGTCTCTGTGACAGGAATCTACCCCTCCAGCATGTTCTATTTATTGTTATGGTGAGATTTATCTCACTAGAACGTGTGGCTCGCTGTGACTTGGATTTCTTTAGGTGGAGCATGCCCATCAATTCTGAGTTGGACATGGCTTTGTAAGTCAGGCAGAGATCACCTCTGAGTAAGCGATATACCACTGAGTACAGCCGGAGTTTTTTCAGTTGGGCTGCATAGGACATATGTTTGAGGACAGTAATCCTCTTGGTGAGGTACTTTTGTGGTCTCTCCAGCTGTTGGAAGCGTCTTGTGAGGTACATCCGAAATGAGGCATTGTACTCTATGATGGGTCTAATGAGTGACGAGTAGAGGGGCACTATAACCTTTTTATTTCTAGATGCAAACCCTTTAGTAATTAGATGGGCCACATAGAAGGATTTCCTAACTACTTTGGCAATATGATTGTCAAAGGAGAGATTACTATCTACCTGGGTCCCCAGATCTCTTATTACCTCTTCTGTATTAAGGGGGCTGCCACCTATGTGGTAATTCGTGGGTTTTTTGTTTTTCCCAAATGGGTTGACTATGTATTTTTGGCATTTAGCTTGAGTCCATGACTTTGACACCAGGTGTCTGTCTCAGTAAGGCCCTTTTGGAGGATGTCCGTGTCAGCCGGAGAGTCAATTATGGCTCCCAGTTTGCAGTCATTGGCGAACTTGGTTAGCCATAGTCCTCCTGTGTTTGCCTGTAGTTCTGAGAAGTATATGCTGAACATAATACACACTTGATGTCACGTGCCTTCCACAGATGCACCGTGATGTGCATACTACCTTAGCAGGACACATAATATAAACTTGATCTTACGTATCCTCCACAAATGCACCATGCAGCCAATGATGGATCTCATGAATCAGCTGTATTTAGTGGAGAATGTCCTGTTCATCCACATGATACACTGGCAGCAGAAATGTGTCTGGCATCTGAAGACCACACAACCTCTGAGGCGTATACATGTGTCATTAAAGAGAGGTGCACTGGTGCCCATCAGCACTCTGAGGCATGTTTTTTCCATGATGTTACCAGCAGTTGTTGGTTGTGGTCTAGGCACAGATATTATGTTAATTAGACCATGTCAGAGGTGTCCCATATGCTGTATAACCTGTGTGAAGATGTCTAAGGCCTTGGGAATACCTCCAAACATTACAGGAAAAGTGGGCAATGAATGGCAGCCATTAATTATCTTGTCATTTGGGAGCCTTGCAAATTGCAGGCATAGCTGAAGTATGGGACAGTTGGACACTGCAGGTGTGCATGGCCATTTACATAGATGGCTAGGTCTATGGTTGTCTGTACCCTTGGCCATGGATGGTCATATGGGCATGGAAAACACTCATTTGGGTCTGCTGTTATCTCCAACTCTGGCTGTGAAGGACCACTTGGATGTGGACAACACTCATCTCACAGTCACTTTCACTCTTGGCTTTGAATATCATATGGATGGGACATGGATGGTTTCTGTCCAGCTCCACTGTGGGTACACCTCACCACCCATACCATTCATGGTCATACAGTTCAATAGCAGAACACTCCCCTGTAGATGTCTCCCAGATAACATATACCCTGACCAGGCAGGGCATAGTGATTGTCACCCATATGTTAGTACCACACAGCGGGAGTTGCTATGAAATTTCTGTATGTGTCCAATATGGCATTGCGGACACACACATATATATATGTACGTATACATACACACATACACACACACACACACACACACACACATATATATATATATATATATATATATATATATATATATATATATATATATATATATATATGTATACGTGTGCTTCTGTCTACTTGTAATGCATACATGGACACAAGTTGATACTCAGATTATTGCATTTTGCAAACTGTATATGATTGGGGGGGGGGTTGTGTACTTTTGCATGCTTGCAGTAACATTATGAGGGAAAACTTGTTCTAAAATGATGAAAACAATGTTTTGTTTTTTTACTTCTAATATCAGGATTTATGGGACTAGTGGTAGCCCTGAAGTTCAGTGCCATTTTGCTGTCAGCTAAACCTGTTGTGGTATTCAGATCATCTGTGAACTGTGCAAAAAATACATCTGTTTCATTTGTTCATAATTAAGAAGTGGACTAGCTGCCCTTGCAGGACATTTTAAGCCTAGCTAATTTCCCTGTTTGTGCTTGAAATAGCCTATAGATTGGTCTTAACCATTCCATTCCATAGTCGATAATTATATATTAACCCTAATGAGAACAACAGACCGTATCATAGATAGTGTGAGGGTTTCTATGAATGGGATAAAGCATTGAGAAAATACCTCTGTCCATTAGTAGTACAGGGACACTCGAGGTAAATGTTATGCTTTTTATCCATTGATCTAAGTTGTGCTTGAATATGGACATGGTTGAACTTTGTTTTATGTGGGCAGGAAGTCTGTTCCACAGCAATGGTATTCTCTATGGGATACACTTGTTCCTTCAAACTTTTCTCTTGATGTTGCAGAAGAGGTTGAGATCCCTAGACTGAGTATTTCTGATGCCATTTGACTTGCTGATGTGCAGTAAATCCATCAGTAATGGATCAGAGGCTGCATTGTATGTCAGACACAAGTCACCTCTTAGCAGTCTGTATTATAATGAGTATAGTGACAGAGCTTTGAGTTGGTCCTTTTAGGATGTGATGTTTAGTTCTTGTATCCTTTTAGTAAGATGTAGGAATATCTTTGTTTCTCAAGGGTCATTTATAAAAGGGCTGCTTTGATGTTCATTGACATATCAGCTGGTGTGCAGTTGCAAGACATTCTTTTTCTGAAATTTCTCAAAGCCATTTATCAGTCTTATGTGTACCTTATCTCAAAATGCTTAATCCGATTCTTAATCTGAAATCCATACCAGATACAAATGGTTTAGTAGAGCCGCAAGAAGCGACAAGAACCCTTTGTAGTAAGGGAAACATACTGTTTGCCAAATCCTATGACAATAATGCTCTGAATGTCACAGTGACCACTGACCCATCTTCACATGAGAAAAATTCAATGGTATGTTCACAGTTGTTGGACCCAGCATCTTCCTTCCCTGGAATCCCAGTTGCCAGTGTTGTTGTTCATCAGATGAGAGTTACAGTGGTGAAAGATCAGCTGAGTATCAGTCCACAGCTTCCTTTTTCTCCTCTGGTGCCAGTGCAATCTGTCCAGACATATTCATCTGTTTGTCTAAGGAGATGTGTCAATGGGGAAGCAAGTACAAGCCGCTTGGGGACCCAAAGATGCATGGAAGCACTTATGAGATGATAAGCCACAAAAGGAGAAAGGAGAAATCCACGAATCACAAAGCCAAATCCACAAATTTATTGGTTAGCGCTTTCATGCACCATCAATACGTGCACTTCCTCAGACAAATCAATTAAAAAATTACACTGCTTAAATACAAAAAAACACATCAATTAACACGTTAAACAATTAATTAACTGGATCATATGAATTAAATTATGTTATTACCTACCCAAAGCTTTACTAAACACACCTAAAAATAACCTGCTCCTGAATAATAATAAAACTATATTATCCAATTACACATATTAAAAAAAAAAAATATATATATATATATATATATATATATATATATATATATATATATATTAATTTAAAAAAATTTTAAAACAAAATATTTAGTTTATCAAGTATAAATATCATATTATAAATTTAATTTACCTGCAAAAATTACCATTCCAAGGCTTTTAGTCTAAGTATACATGTTATGGAACACATATTAATACCAGGATAAACATATGCATTTGTACGTAATTGCAACAGCAATTCTTGTTCTTCGAGTTGAAGATTTGTGGATTTGGCTTTGTGATTCGTGGATTTCTCCTTTCTCCTTTTGTGGCTTATAGTTGTTTTGTCTTGGTTTATTCATACTTATGAGATGATGACAGTGATTCCCAGAAATCTTGGTACTAGAAAATCTTATGTTTACAAATGAATGAGGTTTTTTAAATAGTGCCTAAATTGAAACAGAGGGTCCATTGAGGTTAATATCTCTCTGGGCTTGAAATATTTTTGTGAGCTTCTTCTGGAAGGCTTATCTTCTGCATCCATTGAGGTACATTTAGTGGTCTTCTCTGCTTGTCTGCCAATGGATCTTTCTCTTTCTTCTTCTCTTTTGGTAAAACAGACCTTGAAGTGGATATAAGACCCCTGCAAGAAAAAAAATCCTCCTTTGTGAGTCCTAAATTATGTTCGTGAAAAATTGACCTTACCACCTTCTGTTTACATTTAGGCACTGCTTAGAAAATAGCATCCAGTGGCATTCCCTACCCTATCTCAATCCTTATAAGTAAGTCACTTCAGGAATCCCATATTCCTTCTCTCTGGAAAAGTCACACATTATCCCTTTGCACAAAGGAGAAAATTCAAAAGACTTTGCTAAAGTTAGACCTATAGCAATATTATAACCCTCTGCAAAATACTTGAAAAATGAATCCAAAAACAATTACTAAACTATCTGCTGCAGGAAGAACTCTTATCCCCTACACAACATGGATTCTGTCCTTCCCATAGTACTAAAACAGCACTTCTAGCCTATATCAATACTGTCAGTGAAGACAGAGACAATGGTAAAACCAGTCTTCTCCTTATTTCTAGACTTGTCTAAAGCCTTCAACACAGTTTGTCACAGCAAACTTCTACTTCAAATGTCCTCATTAGGTCTCTGTCAGCCCACCCTTATATGATTCAAAGTGTACCTGTCCAATAGGTATCAGTCAGTAAAATGGCGCTCCACTCTCTTTCCATGTATCCCAGTCACCACTGGTGTACCACAATGCTCTAGCCTTGGTACCCTTCTCTTTACCATTCTCACCAGTACTCTCCACACATCCAGAGAGCAGGCCTCCCTAATACAGTACACAGATGACTCCCCACATTCAGTTGTACATCTGACAACAAGACACACCTCCAAAAATTACACAGGAAGCTCTAACAACAACAAGAAACATGACTTTGTAACTCACAACTCATTATCAACCCTAAAAAACAAACTACTACTTTTTTCCAAAAATCTCTTAATCATGAAAAAACAGAATTTAATACCCTCTCTCTTGATAATACAACCATTAAAGTCACTTCTCATAGCAAATTATCAGGGATGACAGTGGACAATAATCTTAAATTCAACCTGCATATACAAAACTGAATAAGAAAAACTCCACAAAAACTAGGGATGCTTTATAGAAGCCAAAACATTCTCACCGACACAACTAAAACTACGCTTGCTACTACTTATCTCCTCCCCAGATTTCTTTATCATGTTCCCACCCTCACTAACCTTCAGGGATCAGAAAAATCAAAACTTGAACAATGCTATAACAAAGTTGCTAAATTTTATAGCAAATACTCCTTTCAGACCCCACCAATGTATAGCACTAGAAAGCCTAGCTTGGTAAGAACTACCAAAACAAGTAAGATATACACAGTTTCTTACCACCTATAAAATTATCCAGAATCCATCAGCATATCCAGCACTAAATAACATTCTACACAAATATGTTCCCAGTTGGTCATTATGATCCACTGACCAAAAACTCCTTTCTGTCCACGGACCTATCAAATCTGCCGGGCATTGTCTGTTCTCATACCATGTTGCAAAGGCTTATCTCTATCCATCAGGTCAATATCCTCCCTCCCATCCTTCAAAACCATTTTGAAAGACTTACTAGCTGGCTCTGTTCTTGCTCAACACCAGAATAATTATAATCCTAAATCTGAACAAATACAATGCAATTTCTGTTTGGACTTTATTAACTTAACCTTTATTTGTTTTTTCTGTAAACTGGCTACATTTTCTCAAACTAATAAATCACTGTCATATGAGTTGTATTTATTCTTAACCAATGGTTTCATATTATGTGTCATTTTTTTATAATTAAACTGTAGTTGTTTTTCATATTATTTTTAAAGATTATAAAATTATTGTTCTTAAAATGGTTTGTAATACTTTGGAGCTTTTCTCCCTGGGTCTCCACTAAAAATGGGCTCCTAATCAGTCAGACTTTCCCAGTAATCAAAAGTCAATAAATGAATTAATTATTTTAAAACAGCAGCTCATGGTGATCTTGTGTTCTTAAAGTGAACAACTGTTTTGTTTATTGCTCTGACATCTGCAAGAAGTCATGGTGGGACAACCTTACTGTGTTTTCCACAGGGATAGTGTTGTGTTACTCACTGATCCTTTCTTGCTGAAAGTAGTCTAAGAATATACTCTCAGTGTGTTGATTTCCCCGTGTTCTTTCCAGAATCCAAGAATAATGGAAAGAGGATACTTCCTACCATGGATGTGTATCGGCAGCTCAGGTACTATCTTGACAGAGCAAAACCTTTTAGAAAGACTAAAAGGGTTTTTTTATTTCCTTTTCTGGTGCAAAGAAAGGCCAAGCTGTCTCTAAGCAATTCATTTAATGTTGGTTGTCCTTTGGTATTGTTTTTGTTCCAGCCACCATGGAAAGGTGAATCCAGGCATGGTAAAAGCACATTCCACCAGAGATATTTATTCTTCTGTGGCATATTGAAAAAGCGTGGGCTCTAGAAGTATTCTAGAGGCAGGAATTTGGTCCTCCATCGGTAACCTCACAAAGCAATACAAACTGGATGCTTTTTCTAGATCCAGAACAGGCTTCACAAGGACTGTTTTCCAAGAGCTTCTGGACCCTAATCATTCCTCCTGCCAAATTGGGTAAGCTTATTTGTTTGTCTGCCCCTGCTACCTTCCTTTCTCTCTATCAATTCTCCAAACATTTCTCTTAACCTAACCTGCCAACTTTGCTTCTGTGTGTATTAAAAAATGATTCTATACTCCACAGAAAAAAAGATTGCTTTTCATCCACCACCTATCACACCTTATAGTTACCTTATATTTCTGCTTGTTGTACTCCCCTTTACTACTTGCTTTCTCTGTCTTTTCTCCCCGTTTCAGTAAATGAGTCAGCATATTGCTGTCCTTGGCCCTCTGTAGGCCAACTGAACTGGCAGCTATGCAGATCTTCATTGCAGAATTGGACACGCATGAACTGTGCCATGCTGGCCCGAGTCTGTCATAACATCAGCCGTGTTGGTCATTCACCTATATCTTGCATTACTCCTCCAGTGTTCCAGCTTAGCACATCTCTTCCAGACCTTTTCAATTTAATGTGTAGTCATTTGCTTAGAATTTCAGTTTTGTGCTGGCCGTAATACATACCTGATTAGCTATGATTAGAAAATGCTATCAGCTCCATGTCATTTAGTGCTGCACTGGTTTATAGTTCTTGTACATGAATCTCTGTCTAAGTTTTATTTTCTAACAGTTTTGCTGTTGCATTTCCATTGAAAGCAGTCATATATCCAGTAGTGTACAGTTTGTGCATGATGAACATTAAACATGCTGCAAGATTTAAAATGGCTATAGTTCTTTTTATGAACAAATTAATTACATATGCATTAGTTTAATACAACTTTTAAGTACCTATTTTATTGACTTCTGATCTCTGCATATAATGCTAAAAGGTCTCCACTAAAGGCATACATTTCCAAAGGCTTTGCTGGTTAGCATTAACTTAGGATTTTCACATAAATAACAAATCTTAAATGATTATTATTGTTGCTTTCACTACTAAAGTAATTATGGGAGATCAGCCTTGCACCAGAAGTGAGTGTGTATCCTACCGCTGCCAACCAGTTGTGATGGATGGGCTACTGTCACCAACATGTGACAGCATGTCTAGCAATGATGACTAGCAGAGCAATGGTCTCCTGAGTCACACCACTAGCACCCAACATGTTAAAGTTAAAAAAGTGCATGCATAGCTGATTCACTGAATAGCCCAAGACATGAAATCTGGCTCCAACAGCACAAAGGGAGTATGCACTGCTATCTTGGCTTACAAAATCCACATACAGATTAAGACTACAACTGGCAGCCTGCAAAACTGAATGTTTGGCCTAGCAACCCTGGTCTGTTTGTTACCATTCTTTCTCTGTGTATGAACCACAATATCTAAGAGGGGCTTTTATTCATGGTAATTACCTTACAGAGAACTTATTCTGTCTCAGACTCACACACACACACACACATACACACACACACACACACACACACACACACACACACACACACACACACACACACACACACACACACACACACACACAAATAATTCCCAAGGAAGGCTGGTAGAATCCTTCAATTTTCCACAGCTTTCTTTCTGGCATGGTAGTACTCTTATCACCATTGATATGGCTAAGGACCAAGCACCCCAGTTACCATACCAGTCGTGAGTTATTCAAATATATATTACAATAATGAATATCTTATTGGCAATGTGTTCAAACGATCTAGTCTCAGAGATGGATGCCACAGCTTGCCAGTCTACACTGCTAAATAATCTCTCTTTTTCAGAAAATAAATACTACCTAAATAAATAAATAAATACCAGACAAAAGATCTTCAAAGTGAATAAATTAAAGCTTTACTTGGAGAATAATGACTGTGATAATAACAGGTTAAATATGTAAAGATAAATAATGCACAAGGAAAGAAAAATGCAGTCAGTTCTACAGTTTGTGTATAGGTTTTGTTTAAATATTCTAAGTTAACCTAGCTGACTCTAAGAGAAATGCTGGACCCTAACTGCTAAGTTGCTAAAATATGCAAGACAGCTGGCTGATTTACAAAAACATTTACAGGGACATGTTTCTCTCAACATTCTGGTTTCTGTTCTGGATATACAATATCATCATTCTTTTCACACTAAAACATCCACCTGCAGACTTCCATGTGTAATGGAGTTGTTGAGGATAAAGAAAAAATGATGAATTGTTACTTTTATGCAAGAAGCCCTAAATTTCCAGGTAGAAGATATCCAAAATAATGAGAGAAATTGGAGGAAAGGAAAATATTTGCACAAGAAAAACAGTCAAAAGCTTCAAATGCAAATTTCTGTTCATTAATACAACAGACCCATGAAAAACATTACACAGACAGTGAAACTTTGGTCTGCTTGGAAAAAGAAGTGACAGAGGAAGTGCAAACATATAAAGAACAAAACCTAGAGATTTTTGAAAGGTATAAAAAAAGAAACATGGGCATGGGAAGGAAAAAAGACATCTGATATGGTGCAATATTTATGCAAAGGAGAAAGCCAAACTAATCAATACAAAAACACAGCTCCAAAGATATGTGAAGAGAAATACAGGCAAAGGCTACCATATATGGAAAATGACACAATACAAAAATAACATTAAAAAGGGGAATGTAGAACAGAAGATTAGTAAAGTAGAAGTTAAACAAATTGAAGCTGAAGTTATGGGAGCCCTGCAAAGTGAATGATTTAGTGTAGAAAGTCTAACACAGGTTTTGTCACAGCATGATGGAACACTGAATCCCTAAATTAACGAGAAACAGATGGAGTGGGGGACACCTGAAGAAGAAATATGGACATGGGAAAGAAAAATATATTTTATATGGTGCAATGTTTATGCAAAGAGAATGCAAAACTAATCAATACAAAGAACGCAGCACCAAAGGTATTTGAAGAGAAATACAGGCAAAGGCATCAGATATGGAAAAGTTCACAGTACAAAAAATGAGGAAAAAAAGGGGAAAGTAGAAATGAGGAATAGTAGTGGGGATGTTAAAGAAATAGAAAATTAAATTATGGATTACCTGCAGAGTGAAGGAGTTAGTGTAGAAAGTCCAACTCAGGTAATGTCACAGCATAATGAACAATGAGTCCCCAAATAAGGGAAAGACAGGTGGATTGGGAAGCATATGATCACTTGCCACATGAAGATGCTCTGAAGCCTTTAGTAAGAAAACAGTTCAAAAGTTCAGTTGGAGTTGCTCAGTAAGGGAAGGAGCAGGAAAAGGTGGCAATTCTGACACAGTAAATGTTGTAGAGTGAAGGGCCAGTGAGTTCCCATATGAAAGAGGATGATGCAGGATACAGCTGAAGAGGATATGTCACAGAAAGACATTCTGGAACTTTCTGTAGAATGCCTGCAGGAAACATAGAGAAAAGAATGCACCCTCAGTTTAAAAAGAAAATTATCTAAGGGAAGAATGGCTTGATTGAATAGACAGGGCAGGCATGTTAAGACTGATGAAAGAAATAGATTACAGAAAGCAAATAAGATCCAAAATGATAGAAGTCTGATAAAACAGATGAACATAGTAATTAAGACTATTAACAGAAATTCACATGATATTAAAAAAGTAATAGGATATATTACTATACAGCTAAATTAATAACAGATAAAGTCTTACCAAAAAGGCAGAGCTATAAGGGAAATGAATGGTAGAAATAAAATGCCATCATGGAAGAATTTGATAGAGAAAACTATAAAGCAATTAAAACAAGAAGTGCCACTATTAAAAGAGTATAGAAGAGGGAACAGAGCAACAAAAATATATAGAAAGATATGCATGATGAAAGCAACATGCAGTATTCGAACAGACCAGATCTGTCATATCCTATTGCAAATAATAAACTCAAGATATCAACACAGGCAGAAAAAATGTAGAGGATATGCAGATAAATATAAAGGAAAAGTACAAATTAAGCAGTTCATTGATAACCACAAAAATGTTTTAGAGAACGGGGGGAAAAAGCAGAAGGAATAGAATCACAACCAAAAAAAGAAGTAAGACACATTTTGGATAAATATTTACGAAGACCCTGTGGAGTATAACAAAGATGATAAATGTATAGAAGAAGCAAAAGAAACAGTAAGAAGTTCAATTGTACAGGATATGAAATGGGATGAAGTACTGGCTGGAGAAATAGGAACTGTTCTTAATTTTGTTTCAACTGGAAAACCCCAGGCCCAGATGCAGGACCTAACTTCTGGCTAAAAATATTAAAATCTTTACATGAAGATCTAGCCTTCAGTAAGAAGTACTTATATGCACATCACAAGCAGACACCAACCTGGTTAACAACAGGAAAAATGATAATTGTCCTTAAAAGTGAACCTGTAAGCCATCCTATAAACTATAGACCAAAAGTGACCTCAGACGATGTACATAATATATACTGGAATTGCGCAGACAGAGTTTATAGTCATTTGTAAGAAAACTCAATCATGGCATAAGAACAAAAGGAAACAAAAGAAAGTCATATGGAATAAAGGATCATTTCTTGTTAAATAAAGTCATAATGGAGAATTGTAAAACGAGGAAGAATCTAAGTATTACGTGAATAGACTACAAAAAAGCATTTGACAGTATCGCACAAGGAATGCTTACAGATGTATAAGATACATCCTACATTGATCATTTACATTAGTGATCATGAAATAGTAGCAAACCACTTTACAATTAAATCATGGCAAAGGGCAAATTATTATTCCAGGGATAAAAAGTCAAAGTGGGATATTCCAGGGTGATTTTTTGACATTGCTGTTCTTTAGTCTTGCACTTAACCCATTAAGCTGCTTAGTTAACAGATTAGGTCTTTGTTATAATGTGGCTCCTAGAAAACAAACTTGCTTAAAGATTTCACATCTACTTTTTGTGGATGACTTAAAATGATATAGTTCATCAGATGAGGAGCTGAAAGCACAACTGTAAGTGATTAAAACTCAGGTGATCTAAGAACATTTGGCCTTGGTAAATGTGTGAAAGCAATGTTTACAGCAGGAAAGCTGCAGTACCAAGAAAATCTCAATCTAAGACAGGAATGAGCAGGAAGGAGTGTATATAAATATTTGAGAATAGATGAAGGATTAGCATTAAAACACGAGCAAATGCAAATAAAACTCAGTAAAGAGTACTTCACAAGACTACAATTAAAAATTGAAAACAGCCCTGACATCAAGGAATAAAGTCCAAGCTATAAACCAGTTTACACTCCCTGTTTTAACTCACCGTTTTGCTGTGATTGACTAACCCCAAAAGTTATTGGATTAGTTGGGCAGAAAAATGAGAAAAATGCTTCACACTTATGAAGTGATATATAAAAAACAGTGTATACCAAGATTACGTATGCCGTGCTCTGAAGGCGGCATGGCCCCCTCAAAATTGATTGCATGTATAGATCTGCAGTTGTGCGACTGCATACTCCATAATGCTGGCTCATGAGATCCAAACATAGTGAAAGTTTTAAAACACGAGGAGAATAGCTCTAAGATCACTTCTGTGCTTTGTTAGCAGAAGCATTTAGGAAGAAGTGGGAATGGAAATCAAACCAGAAGTAGACAAAAAATAGACAATAACTGAATGTGCCAAAAAACAAAAGAAAAAATATAAGAAGACAGATCAGATGAGAAGGAAAATAATGTGGAAAAGCCATAAATATAGTGGCAAGTATAGAGATCTCCTGGAACAATCTCATGTTGATCAAGATTTGATGCAGGAATGGTTAAGGAGAGGTGAGTTGTAGCCAAAGGATGAAAAGTTGATAACAACGGCCCTGGTTTACAAAGTCCATTGAACATGTGGGAGAAACAGACAAATGTAGGTTCTCTAAAAAAAAGAATTGGAAGCAGTTTCACATCTTATTGCTGGGTGCAATACACTCATGCCTGTATGCTGAAAGTCATAATAATGAGGCAAGATTGCTGCACTTGACATTGTGCAACCAATGCAGTTTAGAAGTAGCTCAGCTCCCAAGGATTGGAAACATGTACCACAAAGCATGATGAGAATGATGAAGTGTACATCCCGTGAGATCACCCATTATCAACAATTCAAAAAATAGATGCAGGAAAACCAGATATATCAGTCCATAAAAAAAGAAACAAAAAAAAAACAAAAGTAGGATTTATCATTGAGACTGTTACACCTTGTGATTACGGTGGCTAATGTTCAGAGAGACACAAAAGTCATAAAATATCAGTATTTTCAGGCAGAAACAAGAGCAATGTGGAAGAAAGATATCCAGAGAATTCCAATAGTAGTAGGAACAATGGGTCTAATAAGAAATATATACAGTCCTATTTAGATTTATTTATTTATTTATTTAAATTTGTTGACCGGGAGTGTCCGACTGGATGTGGGTCCATTTTCAGCGGAGGCCCGGGGAGAAAAGCTCCGCAGTAAAATAAACAGACAGTAGTTACATTGGATAACATAGCGATTAACAATTTAACATAGAAATTACTTGCAACATATTTACAGATGAAGAACATAGTACATCAGTAGACAAGTAGAATCTTTATCTGTGAAGTACATAACAGGCTAACAATGAGAAGTTCCTGCTGTATAATAAGTACTAGGCTTATGAGCATCTGAGCTTGCTATCATCAAGGTAGTTAGTGGAGTGGAAAGAAAGGTAGTAGTTGGATGGGGTGGATGATATTAGAGTGGGAGTTGCAAGGGCATAGCCAGCATGTTTTTAGGTGTATTTATGTGATTGACTAACCCCAAACAGGTTTTAGATATGCAACAAATACATGTAACTCCATGTGAATTGCAGGAGTCAGCTGGAGGTACATTGCAGGTGCTGCGAACAGCATGTCTGTCTACCTTCAATGTTTGAAACAATACCAATTTCATGAACTTTAATTATATCCTGACTTAGGAGTGTGGTCCATTCCCATCATGATTTTAGAAACCCAAAAGATTTGGAGAAATTAAACCATGAAAGGCAGTTTTCCCACATGCAGATCTCCACATGATACTTTTTCAGGAACCTTAGTTAAATATATTACCCACCACCACCACACAAACACACACCCATAAAAAAACAAACAAAAAAAAAACGTAAATAAAAAGACAGGATTTCCCTCCTTGCTTCTAACTGCTGTTTGTATAAATAACATCTGTCTTCTTTCAGATTTCTGGGCTCAGACGTTCTTTAAAGAGTGGAGCAAGAAGAGTGTGATGCAATATTTTATACTTCAAATACATTTGTTAACAGTCTGAAATAAGAAAGAAAAAAGCAATCATCAGATGTTACGTAAGTTTGTTTACCCTGACACCACAGTAGTATTTAAAACATTTTAAATGTCAACATACTTTATGATAATCTTATTTGCATTCATTTTTTGTGTATATCATTCTCTCTCTCTCTCTCTCTCTCTTTGCATCTGCTGCAATGTCTGATTAAAATATTTTGTCAACTGAAACTTGCTCAGGCACTCAATCCATATGCTTACTATTATATTTATATGTTTCTAGTATCTCACTGTATCAAGGTTTAAAACGATTTTGTAGTAACATGCTATTTGTATGCATACCTTTTGACCATGTTTTTCAGGTGTTAGAAGGCTTTTCAATAAACCATAGGTTGTAGGTCGCAGGCTGTTTCCTCTCTTCATTTGTCTAATTTTCAGAAATAATTTTCTTGTCCTTTGCAGTATTTCATTCAGGATTTGGATGGTGACATCATATGCAAAATTGTTATAGTTCTCATTTTCACCTTTTATTTTGTCCTCTTTAGGTTGATACAAGATGTGAACCAATTTCAGTGTTGGTAGGTCTCATTGCAGCAATGAATAAGTTATCATTAAGCATAAACATTTCAAATGCCTTAAATGATTTAACAATTGTAATAGTAAAACAGAACCATAAAACAGCAGGAGATAGAAAAACAGTATGCAGAGTTCTGTAGCAAGATATATAGTGGCACAGCAAAGCGTAGCAGAGAAAGTAGTCGTGTAGGTATGTTAAGAACCAGCCTGAACTGGAAAGTAACTGTTAGCTGCTGCATGGACAAACTTGCCGTTATGTTAGAAGCAGAGCAAAACAGAGGAAGAAGACCTTTGAAATGGCTTGCCTTGCAGTTTAAGTTTAACTGAGGCAAAGGTATTTGATTTGTTTGATCGTTCTTATTAAGCTATTTTTGTTTATATTTGAATTAATTACACAAGAATTTAACAGATTTTAGGTGCAATTCATATTTTGATTTCCTGCAAAGTAATTCACTTACTGCAGATTTTATTTTTGACCTATAATTGGTACACAATATTTGAAAATCTGTTTTAATGCATATGGTTTAGGACTATTGCGTATGTATCTATGTATTTATTTATTTTTATTTAACTAAATACTATGTTAAAAGTAGTTGTTTTTGTTTTAGCTTGTTGATTTAGTTTTTTCAGCTGTTGGTTTGTATTTTGTAGTTTCATAATTTACAGAACAGATGACAGATATGTTCCTGGTTTTCATTTAGTGTGCAGCAAGTATTTAGAAGGATATTGCATACTCTTTAAGCCTACCATTATAGTCTTTGTATTTAAAAAAATTCACATACTCAACTGTGTATAAATAATATACACACTTTATATTTGCTTAATACGCTTCCTTGTATTTTGTAAATTCTTAGCTAAGATTAAATTGAAAAAGGTAACTCATGCTGTATGACTTTGGTTGATATCAGAAGAGCAGTAGGTAGTTGTTAGATATTATGAATATGAGGCTGAAATTAATTATGTTGTAAATATGCTGAAAGAAAAAGTTTGCTTAAATACAGAAACAGAGTTTAGTAATATGTGATCAGCAACCATACTAAATGACTGTGGTTTAAAAAAATAAGGAACTTGCTTATGAGTGTATTACACACACATCAAGAAAGCTGAACTTCTTACAGACGTGACAAGAATGTAATCTGCTTTCACTGGACAACAGGACATGCTTTTCTAAGAAAGTTTAAAAATGTGCTTTTCTAATCCACAAGGCGTTTTCTTGAAGATAGTTTACTTATCAGCATTTGAACAAGAACAGATGTGTTAGCATTTGCGTCATCAAGGCAGTATCTTTCCAAAACCTAGAGAGTGTGAGTTTAACTAAAATATGTATAAAAAGTCTGTATTAAATCTAGTTGTTAGGGGTATGGTAGGAACACATTTGGTGTTCTGAGGTAAATGTTATATCTCTCACATCATCTGTACTATATGAGAAGTAAAGTTGGAACAGTACTTTTAAGCTGCAACATTTGTCCGGTTTGGTTTATTATAAAAGTTATTGGTTACTGCTCTTAAAGTCAGTTGCTGTATCAGTATATATTCTGCAAGTTTCTGTATGCAACAGACTGTGAATGCAATTATAACCAGACTTTGATTCCAGCCAGCAAGACTGAGTGTCTTAAGAAGACTTCAAATCCCACAGCAAGAGTAAGCAGCAGTAAGCAGAGAGACAGCTCAATATATTTTTTCAATGGCGAGGCAGCTGAGTGGCTAGCACCATATATTTTTCAATGGCAAGCTAGCCTGCATTTGAACCTAAAATCTGCATTTGAACCTAAAATCTGCATTTGAACCTAAAATCTGCATTTGAACCTAATACCTGCATCTGAATCTACACTCTGCATTCAAACACAGGGGGAGTGATGGTAAGCCCTGCAGAGGGTTACTTCAGTTAAATTGCAGTAACTAACATTTGTACGTATGTGTCAATTCTGAACAGAAGTATTCCAGTTTATGCAGCTTGCAGTAGTAAAGTTTTTTAGACGTCTACATCCGGAGTGAGACAGAAGTTCCAGTCGCAGTGCCATAATTTCGCTAAAGAAAAGGGGGATATCCACTAGCCCAATAGTTCACTGCCTGTTGTGCTTTCCCAGCTTCTCAAGTGACTTTGAAAAATTTCCAGCCATCTGCAACAACAGCCTGATCACCTGTTTTCTTGCTCACTGGTAAGACTTTTTTCTACATCACATTTTTTAGTATGGTTGCTATTCGATAGTTTGTATATTATTAAGACAGTATGGATAGTACATTGCAATGTTGGTATACACAGCATATTAGTAAATGTAAAACCTTAGTAGGGCAGGTTGATAGTAAGGCATTATGCAAATGTATTACAATATTTAACTGGTATCTCAAAGAAAACCATGTGAAATATGACAAATGTTTATTGTGTGATTCAACAAAAACTGCATTTTGTGTATTATGTCATAAAAAAGTATTACATGATGTTGCTAAAACAATAGACTGTGAAGAAACTAAGGCTAAAGTGTTTCCATTATATTCAGATGTTAAACAGTTATGTCCTGTCACCACATGTGAGTCAAATCAGTTACTGATAGAACCTCTAGTACATTTTGTTACAAATAAATGTAGTAAACTTCTAAAAAAGAGACACAATGAGTTCAGGAAGTTTAGACAAGTTATACAAACATTTTTTTCAAAAGTGCATAGGAGTTTCAGATTCAGCAGAACAGGTTCCTGAGACATATCAGGCAGACCATGAGGAGACTCTTAAACAACAGTTACAAGCTGAAGAAAATAGATTAGCTGAACTGGCAGAGACTGACTTCCTTCATACATTGGGAAAGAGTAGAAAACTACAGCTAATCTGTGCAAAAGAAATATATTTTATAATATGTTTGTGTTTTGAAAATGGTTAAGCTTACATGGTAGGATGGTGAAATACAAATCATTCTCAAATGTTTAAAACTTCCATTCAATTAAAGCAATATATTTATCAGTACTACAGTAAAGTAGAGCATATGACTGACATTCTCATAGCATAGTCAAAAGGTAAACAAAACAGTTCTTGTATATAAAAAATTAAATAAAAATAGTTAATAAGAGTAATTTTTTAAAGTCACAAGACTGACATTCATGTATTTTCTTTTTATGCAACACACAAGAATAACAGGCAGACAACAGCAAATATAAATAATGTAAATATATAAATGTGTTTGTTAAGCTAATATCTATTTATTTTTTTACATTTTTTTTATAATTGTATAGTAACACCACACCAAACAGTTAAAGTTCTGAATTTTAAAAATAAATAAAATCACGGATGGTATTAGTCAAACAGTCTTTGTAAAATGAATGTCAGAACAGTTAAATAAATAAATAAAAATACTGAAATCAAAAGTTAAAAAATATATATGATTAAAGGAAAAATGCTAAAAAGGGTTAACTGAAATGTGAGCTCAGACCTTCCTAAACTGGATGAATAGTTACAGGAAATGTTGAAAAGATAAGATAAGAAACAAGACTGCTAGACAAGTGGCTTGAGTTTTTCTAAAAACTTATTATTTAAAACATAATTGTTAAAATGTTCACATGCAACACTATTTGGTAATTATAATAAAACATCACAATTGTGCATATATGTCACTGATAAAAAAAAAAAAACCTTAGTTACATCAAGTATAGCCAACAGATGGGTTACATACAGTTCAAATAAAGTATACAGGAGGATACAAATAACTACTACTAGTAGAAGTAAACAGCAAAAGCAACAGAAAAGGTGAGACAAAAGTCTATAGTTTGGTAACCTAATAAAGTAAATGTATAACCAAAGTGTTGGGCTGACATATATTATAAAGCAGATATACAATACTGCAGTTCTGCAGGGGGAGGGGTACTTTATCAGTTTTACACACTGTGTGAGCAGTGTGTTACAAAAGGGTCTGAAATAAAGCTTTTCAGGGGGAGGGAAAAACAGGTATTAGTGCATTAGAAATATTGGTAAACAGATTAAACCTGACAGGATAAGATATTATACAAGTTGTTAATAGCTATCATAATGGTTATTGTATTGTTTAGTATTAAATTGTATTTACAACCTGTTAAACTGTAAAGTTATACAAGAGATAGTTTAAAAAAAACAAGAGATGGCTTAAAATTGATAACAGCTATACAAGAGAGAGTAAAGATATGTAAAAAACTGAACAAGATTGGACACTATTTTTTAATATATTTTTGGCAAGACAATGTTGGTATAAAAAAGCATGAATATTTTTAATTGCTGAGTATGTAGTTTAAAATAACAGGACATATGCATTTGGTATCAATTCCACTAGATATTTCTAAAGAGACATAAACATTTTCCAAGATTTTTCTTAATATTAATGCTATTAAATTTGTAAGATTAGACTAAATTTACTTTATAGTCTTTGTATGTACAAATACAGAAGAATTCAGTACAAATTAAATTAATGTCTAGCAATGAATATGTGTGAAAAACCATGTTTTAAAAAATTGGGTTCAGGATAGCTGCTAGATTGAAATGCATGAATAGCAAACAGTCTGTGTAAATACATACTGTACAGAATACATTGTAATAAGTTTAAAAGTAATTTGTCAAGTTGTAATATCACTGGTTTTACCCCAGTAAAATAATTGCTTTCAAATATTTTTATCTAAGCCCAGTTCAGTATAAATGCTTGCAGTAGCACATGGTTCTTGTCTCTTATAGTTAATTCAACAAGTTGCAAAGAGTTAATGAAACAGTTCTAAGTCATAAATTAAATTCTGTAATTGCAGAAGAATAAATTAATCAAGTTAAACTAAAGCAGACACAGCTCATAACTGATAAAATATTTTCACAGAATGGTCTGCAAAAGAAAAAGTTGTTAAATACATTCAGTTTTGGTAGTAATACTTTAATATAATTGTATTAACTATGTAAAATTGCATTTTGATTTGTTGTATCAAAAGACTATATAATGAGATCAAAAAATACATATCAGTATAAAATGTTTTGAGTATGTTTAAAAACAGAGGGAATTGTTAGATATTATGAATATGAGACTGAAATTAATTATGTTGTAAATATGCTGAAAGAAAAAGTTTGCTTAAATACAGAAACGGAGTTTAGTAATATGTGATCAGCAACCATACTAAATGACTGTGGTTTAAAAAAATAAGGAACTTGCTTATGAGTGTATTACACACACATCAAGAAAGCTGAACTTCTTACAGACGTGACAAGAATGTAATCTGCTTTCACTGGACAACAGGACATGCTTTTCTAAGAAAGTTTAAAAATGTGCTTTTCTAATCCACAAGGCGTTTTCTTGAAGACAGTTTACTTATCAGCATTTGAACAAGAACAGATGTGTTAGCATTTGTGTCATCAAGGCAGTATCTTTCCAAAACCTAGAGGGTGTGAGTTTAACTAAAATATGTATAAAAAGTCTGTATTAAATCTAGTTGTTAGGGGTATGTTAGGAACACATTTGGTGTTCTGAGGTAAATGTTATATCTCTCACATCATCTGTACTATATGAGAAGTAAAGTTGGAACAGTACTTTTAAGCTGCAACATTTGTCCGGTTTGGTTTATTATAAAAGTTATTGGTTACTGCTCTTAAAGTCAGATGCTGTATCAGTGTATATTCTGCAAGTTTCTGTATGCAACAGACTGTGAATGCAATTATAACCAGACTTTGATTCCAGCCAGCAAGACTGAGTGTCTTAAGAAGACTTCAAATCCCACAGCAAGAATAAGCAGCAGTAAGCAGAGAGAGCTAAATATATTTTTTCAGTAGTCATGATTAATTGCTTAGAAAATACACAAGAATCTGCATCATTTGAAAATAGTAAATGGCGCACATTTTCTCACTATGTCTGAGTAAAACGTTTTAAGATTAATTATGTGCGAATTGTCTGTTCTGTACTTTGAATTACCCTTAAATGTGCCACTTGTCTAGCATTTCCTTAGCAGAGCAAGAATAAAACTTGAGGTAGAAATGTGTAGTTATGTCCAAAAAAAAAACTATAGAAGTGACAATAGAAAAAAGAAAATGTGAGTGATCATGGAAGGAGACATCATGAATGGAGTAGCACAGGCTGAACAAACATGGGACAGAGTTTTATGAGCCTATAAGGGTGGGGTAGTTTGGCTTAGGAAGCTTTGGGGTGTCAGATGATATGAGGAGTGCATGACAACGATGAGCTTTCGTGGGATAATGTAGAAGTCGGAGATGGTCGCACACTGGTCATTCATGTCAGAAAAGGCAGACTGAGACTGAAAACGAGGATGGATTGTGTGGACAGTGGTCAGGACAAGGTGACAAAAGGAAGGTGACAAGCATCAGAGAACAGGAAGGCACAGGAAGAGGTTTGTACGGCACAGAGTATGGTGAAAGGAGAAAGTGGGAGATGCAGCGACTTTGAGAAACAAGGAGAAGAAAGCTATGGTGGAAACTGGCTAAGTGCAGACAACAGTGACAAGACATGAAGGGAAAAGAGAGGCAGATATGGCCAGGCAGGAGCCAACATTATGTTAGAAGCAGAGCAAGCAGAACATCATGGAATTTGGAAGTGATGGACACTCAGCTAGATGGATATACAGAAACTGGAGTGGGTTTGTACGAATAGTCTCATAAGGATGGAAGAGATCAGATGCAGTGCAAGGGGAAAAAAAGATAGCTCAAACAATGAGGAAGTCTGAAAATGGTATAATCTGAAAGGCAGTGCTGAAGATGGAAGTTAGTGGCACTAGGCATGAACTGAAGGAGATGAGAGCCGCTGTGGGCAGAGAAGATTGATAATTGGAGACTTAAAGAAAAGGCATACTAATAGTCTTGACAAGAAAGAAGGGAGAGTTCAAACTACTGAGAAATTCATATCAGGGCTTAGATTTATCAAAGCATGGAAAGACATGACTGAAATTTTCATCAAGGAGAAGGGATAATTTGATTTTGTAATACATGCAGGTACCAGTGCCTTGTCATTTGTGAGAGCAGAGGTTGTAGCAAACATGGTCAGTTACAAGGCAGAAAGATGTAGGGTGATGGGGTTAGAGTCAATGGTACAGTATCACCAGTGGGTATACTGAACAGAGTATTATAACTGAAAAGGGATTGGGACTGGTACGATGACTGATGGACACCTGGTAGAAAGGCCAGGTCTGTGCTGGGGACATGCTGCAGCATAGCCCACACAGTGGACTGGCACATAATGCAGAGATAGAAAGATACTCTTAATGATTTTGTCTTTAAACTAAGATGGATGGTGAGACAGTCACAAAAGAAGAAAGAAGCATCATATTTACATAACTGAACAGAAATTAAAGCATAAGTAAGCAAGACTGGTTTGTGGCATGACTATCTATTTGTCCTCCTTTTAGTACAAGGAGTCAGGTAAGAAGATTAGGAAGTTATTAGCAAAGATAAGAGGAGGAGAGGGCCTGGATGACATTTTTTGTTTCACAGAAGCACTGACTAGTGACAAGAGTGAATGGACCATGGATCTGTCTTGTTAAAGGACCTGGACTGACAGAGAAGGAAGAAATGAAGATACAGTAGCTATCTGCAAAAATAAGGGCTTCGAATGTGCAACTGCAGATGAAGAGGAATATCACGCCATTAAAAAGCAAGTGAATGGGCAGAATTTAAGGTAATTACCATATCATTCGCAGCAGAAGAGAGTCCTAGGGGCTTGATTCAACGTATACTCCCCATCAAGCACATCGAGCGATGATAGAAAACCAAGGCTAAAAACACTTGAAAAATAAACAAAAGCCATCCGAGGTGTAAGAATGAAAACTGAAGCCTTGGCTGATTATTTCAACAATACAACAAGTTTTTTAAAATGTACATTCAATTTTAGTAAGGAAGAGATCAGTTATTTAGACATTAATTTAAGGAAAGACACTCTTAAATAAGGATATGTAGCAAAGGTGTAGAGAAAGAGTACATATTCTAATTCCTTCCTGCACTTTACAAGTAGCCACCCCTTTTATCAAAGATGTTCGGTTGTCAAAGGACAACTAGTAAGAGCAGCGAGGATAGTTACCTTAGAGGAAGACGTCCACTTGGAATGGGCGACCCTTAAAGGAATGTTCTTTAGTAGCGGCTATACAAAGAAACTGACTGAGTCCTTGATAACTGAGGCTAAATCCAAGAGGACTAAAGGAATATATTCCCCTGTTTTAAGTACCACCAGTGCCACTACTTCTAGCAGTAGCAATGAGCAGCCCATCAGCAGTGCAGAATCAAGGACTGATGGGCCAAAGGCTTCAGTACTGAGTTTAATCACCACATTCAGTGTGGACAGTTATATTGTGAGATACATCCTTGATAAGAATTGGGATTTAATCAGAAGTGATATTGAATTATCCCAGAAAGTAGGGTGTCCACCTAAAATCACCTATAAAAGGGGCCCCAACTTGAAAAACTTGTTTGTAAAATTACTAGAAAATCAAATCTTCTGGGAATGTCTAGATGTGAAACGTAGATTCTGTAAACATATAGAAGTAACAACATCCTTCAGTACTGATAGTACTGTATACAGAATCAGGAATAAATTCAATTGCAATTCTAAGTCTGTCGTGTACCTTGCAAAATGCCAGCAATGCCCTGCCTACTATATAGGCAAAACAGAACGCAAGTTACGTGAACGCATTTATGAACATCAGTTTGTCGTCAATAAGGGGAAGTTGGATAATGCATTGGCAAAACACATATTGACAGAAACAGATCATGCATTCAAATATTTAGTGATAGATCAAGTCCCACATAACATCAGAGGGGGTCCAGAGGGATTGAAGTTGGAAGAATTGGAATTACTCTGGCAGATCAAATTAAATGCATGCAAGTTTCCTGGCCTGAACGATTTCTGTTCAATTCAATGCATAGTGAAGTTAAAAAGCCTGGCAAGGTAAATCTGAAGGCTAATATATAAATATATCAAGGATGCATGCTGAAGTTAAAAAGCCTGGCAAGGTAAATCTGAAGACTAATATATAAATATACTAATGATGAATATAAAAAGTAACAAGCGTATAGAATATATATATATATATATATATATATATATATAATAATAAAGAAACATTGGTTTTAGACACTAAGTGTAGTTTAGAGTGTAATACTCTAGGAGAGTTTATAATATCGAGTTATATACCCCTAGACCAATTTAAATAATTTAAATATTTTTAAAAAAATTTTAAGAAAAAACAAATACAAGCTACAGTTTACATGTAAGATGGTTTGGTGGCATGAAATGGGGAGCCAAAAGTAGGCTAAATATTATTTTTAGAGGTAACAAAGAGCTTAATAGCCTACTAAATAATTGCATTGTAAGCTTTATTTTATGTATTTAGTTTTATTTTATGTATTTAGCGTCCATTATGGCCTCCAGTGTTGGCTACTACTTTAAGATGTATTAAGGAGCTAGGTAGTATAGAAAATACTTGTGGCTTAAACTTTACCCTTTATTTCTTGTGGTTTTTGCTTAAGTGTCCAGCATGTTAAAGATTAAATGTTTTTTATATGATGTAAGCTGACATATGTCAACATTCAGTTATGTCAGTTTGTTATATATGCAACGTATCTGGGTGTTTAGTAACCCGTTTTTATCTTCATTTACTTCAGATTTTATGAATGAAGGCAATGGGAGGGGACCTATGATGTAGTGAGTGAATTAATTATTCAACACCTTCCCTTTGATAGAGAATTGAACACCATGTGATTCTTAGTCTATGTTTTAAAATGATGTGCTTTTTATTTTACTTTGAATGTCTGATGAAGTTTGATCTTCACATCAAATGAAAAGCATGAATTAAAGTGAAGCAGCTTTACAGAACTTACTTACAGTTTCATTCTTACACCTCGGACGGCTTTTGTTTATTATACATCAAGAGATGATGATGATGATGATTAAAGATTGGTAGTGAGAACAGGGGAGTTAGGTAGAAGCAAGGGAGTAATGAGGGTCTAGGTAGAAGTAAGGGAGTAATGAGGGTCTAGGTAGAAGCAAGGGAGTAATGAGGGTCTAGGTAGAAGTAAGGGAGTAATGAGGGTCTAGGTAGAAGCAAGGGAGTAATGAGGGTCTAGGTAGAAGTAAGGGAGTAATGAGGGTCTAGGTAGAAGCAAGGGAGTAATGAGGGTCTAGGTAGAAGTAAGGGAGTAATGAGGGTCTAGGTAGAAGTAAGGGAGTAATGAGGGTCAGAGCCATAGCTCGATCAATTGGCACCTGGTCCCTAGACAGGAGACTGGTGTCCCCCTCAACCTGAAGTTGATCACCAAAAAAAAGTTCTCTAAACTTAAGTCTTTGCTTCAAGGTCTTCCAAGTTTGAGCACCCAAAAAAAAAAAAAAAAGGCCTCTAATCCTAGTTAGTAACTATGGCATGGCTCCTTAAACACATTTTTATTTTTTATTTTATTTAACATTTGTTGACCAGGAAAGTCCGACTAGGCTACACAGAGCCTATTTTCAGCAGAGGCCCAGGGAGAAATGCTCCAGTTGCATGTCTTTAGAATGTGGGAGGAAACTGGAGTACCCAGAGGAAACCCACACGAACACAAGGAGAACATGCAAACTCCGCACAGAAGGCACCCCAGCCGAGAATCGAACCAGAGAACCTCTTGCTCTGAGGTGACAATGTTAACTGCTGCACCACTGCGCCGCCCATCCTAGTTTTACACTCGAACCTATTCACCAGTTTTAAGCATTGGTTATTGCACACCCTGAGAACCTGCACATGGGGCAGCAGCCCTGTTCATAACATCCTGGTTAAGGTGCTGATGGGGGATCTGAATCTGATAGGAAAAAACCTGGAGATTCCAAGCATGGAGAGTTGTAGGAGGGACAGTGTGCATAGGCTTGTAGAAGGGAAACAGAGCTGCAAGAGGAAAAGGGCTTGGCAAAAGACGTCAAGAAGTGGAATAGGATTATAGGTATGCAACAGAAAGGATGAAGTGAGGGACAGACTTAAATATGTTCAACAAAGGTTAGAGGGGGATAACATTTAGTTTGGAAAAAGAAGATGTAATGAATGGATACTTTCTTGCATCCATCACAGAGGAAATTACAGGGAGGATGCCATGCATGGGAGAAGGGAAGGTGGCATAGGGAAAGTTGGGAACTGGACAGCCACCAAGGTGGAGAGGAAGTAGAGAGGGAACAGGTTACTTTTTGGGAGGATAATGCAGAAGAACAGGATGGGTTGCCTCCCTAGCGTTTTTAGGAATCTAGCCACTGTGCTGACATATCCCCTGGAAGAGATCTTCAGCATATCACTAGCCACTGCAGAAGTGCCTGAGGACTGCAGGACAGCAACTGTGGGGCCTTCTACAAGGAGGTGACAAGAATGTCCATAGAAGTAACAATAATGGCAGAGAATGTCATGTAGACAATCCTGAAAGAATGGCTGGATGCTTTCCTGCAGGATAACAGTCTTTGGGACACATTGCCAGAAAGCACTGTCAGTCAGACTTGATGTAGTATTCTGACTGAGCTTCTATTCAACCTAAGGACAGAGCACTAAGTAGATGGCACTCTGCCTTAATTCACCAAGGTTTGATGTGGTCTCATGCAGGAGGCTGACAGGAAGCTGCAGAGTTTGGAGGGTAATAAGGACTGAGCAACTGGTTTGCTGCATGGTTGAAAGGTAAGATATGGAGGGCTGTGATGATAAGGACAATGTCAGTAATTAGGAAAGTGACTAATGAAGTACTAGAGGAGTCAATATTCTTCAGTGTGCTTGTTTCAGACATATCTGGTGGAACAGAGAACAGGTTCAACCTCTTTTCTTATAGCAACAAGATAGGAACAGCAGTGGCAGATAGGGAACCAGTCTGAGGAAGGATTTGGAAAGCCTGACCAAGTGGGCAGAAAGGTGGAAGTTGGGGTTTATTGCACATATATCTAAGGCACTTTAGGTAGATCACAGGAGCTTTGGAGTGAAGTAGTGGTAGGTCAAGAAAAGGATCTGAGGATACTGATACTTAGACTGTATCATGCAGAGCAGTGTGAGAGAGCAGTGTCTGCACAAAATACAGTGTTACTGTCTATCCTGAATGGAAACCAAAGGTAAAAAATCACATAGACAAACCATTCAGTAAAAAATGTAAGAAAATCCCATTCAAACTAGAGTTTTCACTATTATAATACTTTAAACATTCAGTGAAGGAGGTCCATGGGATATATGTAAATGACTCCTTATGGCCATGCAGTGTTTCAGCTACATGATTTCTGAATGCCCATGACTTTTTACTTTTAAGTCTTTATGGATACTTTCAGGCCAATAAAGCCAACCCCCACTAGCTGTGAATATGCATGTTTCAGCCTTTTTAGTGCATAACTGGATTGTTGGGCTATAGTTTGAAAATAAAGCTTCGAATCAAGCCTACTTTTCATAAAAATGAAGGTGCCTGCAAAATATCCCAACTAATATCTAAAACAAAGGATAAAAAAGGTCACACAGACAAACCATTCAATAAAAACTGCAAGAAAAACCTAGCCAAGCTAAAGATTTCACTGTGTAATACCTTAAACCTCCTGTAATAGAGACCCATGGGAAACAGACAAATGATCCCTTAAGGACACAAAAAGGCCAAAGCATGCATGTCCACACCTAGAGAAGTTTGGCTTTGTTGACCTGAATGTACCCAAAAGCACTTAAAAACTTAAAATGCAATTGGCATTCAGAAGCCATGCAAATTAAAAACTGTATGTCCTTAAGGGGTCATTTGTATGTATCCCATAGGCCTCCATTGCAGGAGAGTTTAAGGTATTACACAGTGAAAACTTTAGCTTGGTTGGACTCTTCTTAGGCCATTTCTTAAGTGCTGTCTGCAGTTCTTTTGGCTATACAAGGAGAGGAATATCAGACTGTTAGAAGGATCTCAGAGGAAAGCCACTAGAAGGATCTATAGGATGAAGGAGAAGGTATATGTTCAGAAACTATAGGAACTCAAGCTCTTCTCACTTGTGACAAGAGGAGACATCTGGGACATGACAGTGTGTACAAGATCATGTCAGGAAGTTGTGAAGCAGCCATCCTCAAATGGAAAGAGAGTAGGGGAAGGAGAGAGCAAAGAGGCCAGACTGGGCACTTAAATTACCCCCTGGATTTCCAAAAATACTTATTCACAGAGAGAACCTATGAACCTATGAAGAATCATGAATGGGTGATGGGCAGAGACTCTACAGAACTATTCAATATCAGGCACCAGGTGGAGAAAGATTAAGCCAGAAGATAATTTTTTTTCTTGTTTATTTCTTGTTTTTTAGTCTGGGGCTGGTCCCTTTCTTTGGCCATCAAGCCCTATCCTCGTGGCTGCTATAACAACCTACTTGTTACCCTAAATGAGAGCCCTTCTGCCCATTTATTCCCTGTGGCCAGAGTTGAGTGAGCAGGGAGTGGGAGTCATCTTACACATGCTGGGAAACTGGAGCTTTTTACTAAGCCCTGCCGACCCCTGCGCATGCCAGTTCACATACAAGGGGCCTTTTCAGTATATGTCCCTTCCTCTGGGTGTGATGTAATCAGCTATATCTGCCTGCCTTGTAGGCAACACCCTGCCCATGATCCATGTATTACACAAAGAAAGCCCTGCCCAGACATATGATCCCCACTCCAACAGCTGAAGAAAGCCTCATCATGTCTCCCCTCAGTTGCTCCTGCTCCATCAGGTGCTTGGGCTGCTAATCCAAGTCAGGTCACATGAGTCATAACCAAGGATTGTTTATTTATTTATTGATTTATTAATCTTTGTTTACCTGGAAAGTCCGACTAGGATTGAGCTCATTTTCAGGGGAGGTTCAGGAAGAAAAGCTACAGTTACTACAGATACAAAGTACAGCGAGCATTAGATATACGTGCATAAAGTAAGATAGTAAGAGTTTTACATTGTACAAGGAGAAAAGCTGTACAATTTTTATACATACAAAATACAGAAGATATTCATTTTTCATAGACAAATTAAAACATTGTCACATTTTAACACTGTGAATCAGGTATATATGTACTTTAAAACTGTATGTACAGTTTATTATCTGCAGTTGAAATGTCAAACATTATGTGTACAGAAACTGAATATGTACAGCTACTATAAACAGATATAATATGTTTAGAGATACCATAGAAATTGTGAGGATGTTATGTCATTTAAATATTGTAAAACAAAAGTTTTCAGTAGTAAAACAAGTAGGTTAGAGTTTGTAGAGGCAGCTGTAGTTTTGGATGTCAATGTGGTTGTTTTATGAAGAATGTTAGTATGCAGTGTAACGTGAGGTAGAAGATACAGAGATAGTGATGTTAGATGAGATAGTAATGGAGAGAAAAGACTGACGTATACTAGTTAGAAGGAGATTAGCTATATAGTAGACTCCCTCTTATCTGGTCTCACTAGGACCAGACATTAGACTGGATAAATGAATGGCTGGTTAACCAGAAAAAGTATACAAAATAATATTTATAGGTTATAAATCAGCTAGAATAACATGATTTGTGTTAGTATTTATTTTTCTAATTAATGTTTATTTATTTATTGTATTTTGTTTTACATTTGTTTACCGGGAAGGTCCGACTGGACAGAGCTGTCCATTTTCAGCGAAGGCCCAGGGAGAAAAGCTCCAGAACAATTGCTAACATATACTATACATAAGACATTTACATGAGCATTGTGGTTTACACATTCACTTATAAAAATATAGCTGATAATAACATATGATTGCATAAGATATTTACGTAAGCATAGAGGTTTAGCCATACAATTAAAAGTATAGCAGGTAGTAACATATGATTGTTGTTCATACAGTATGTTTAGTAGAGATAATCTTGAAGATATACTGAAGATAAGACAATAAAGGAATACTAAAAAAGGAAGAGAATATAGACAAGTTCATATGAGGTGCATTGACATTTTAAGGGAAGGCTTTTCAGCTTAGTCTAGGGGAGAGTTAGTGGGTATAGATGGGGCAGTGGGGAGTAGGCGACTGAGTTGGTAAGTAACGTGTGATAATATATAGTGCATCTGTGGGAGTTTTAAAGAGGTTGGATAGTAGGTAGGGAAAAGAAGTTAGAATATGTCAGCCAGGTGCTAGGCAGTTGCATGTCCAGGAGTTGTTTAGGTGGGAAATAAGCTGCAATGTTGCTAGAATTCAGGGAGTCACCAGAGCTGTAATGGCTTTTGGAGATTGCGATAATATGAATATGAAACAGCAGCAAAGCCTTCGCTTGGACGGCAAATGCAACAGCCCAAGTAAACAGTGTATCTCAAATCAAACGGCCAGCACCAAATGGGGAATAAAATAACCCTTTATTGTAAACAGACCGGTTTCGGCCCCAAAAAGGCCTTTATCAATGTAAACAAAATAAATCCAAGCTAATGCTTTATAAATCATTGAAGCACCACACAGTATCCAATCACAGACAATGCCTAATTAATAATTCATTAAATTTACAAAAAACATTGAAAAGGTTTTTAAAAAATAAACCCTTCACCAAAAAACATATAAATCTAGTCAAGACTGAATATATTACCAAAAAACAAAAATGATGCATAAATTATTAAGAATTACAGATGTTCATTTAAACCTGGTGGAAATAGTCCACCAAGTCTAATTATCCAACCTTTTTCCTTTCTGGTCAATATCTCATGCCATCTGGCTTTAATAAGTTTATGGCCACTTACATTGTCAATAATAGTAAATCAGAAATTAGCTTTACTATGCACAAAGTACAAGCACACTCTACAAAGGAAGTTTCTTGGCCTTCATTCAGCTCTGTTGATTGGCTCACATTTTGTTTTTCTTATTTGAAATCTAAACATAAACAGGAAAAAAGTCTTAGCTAAAATTAGGAAGTACAATGCCCAGCAGGATAAAACCTCTCTCATCATGCTAAACATACAACTAAGAGGGCAAATTAAGTCTTCCAAAGTCAGTTTTGAGGTAAAGATTGCCTCCCAGGCCCAAGATCAACTACAAGGCTTTCTTTACATATGTTCGAAACATCAAAGTCAGTTCACAACAATGCACCAACCTTATTGTTAGTGGAGCTACTTAACAATGAGCTGGAAGATATAGCACATTTTCTAGTTGAGGAATTCAGCTCCAGTTTTACCCGCACCACCTCAGCCTGGCCAACCCCCAAGTAATCCCATCAAACATAACCCCCCCAACTATCACTATGGAGGATGTCGTAAATGCACTATCTAAAGCTAAGAACACTGCATCATTGGGCCATGATAATATGCTCGGGTGCCTCCTAAATAGTCTGAAGCATGACCTCTCTGGACCTTTGAAGTCATTATTTAACCATGGCCTTCAGACAGGCTTTATGCCACATGAATGGAGGACTGCGGCAGTCATCCCTCTGCACAAGGGTGGTCCATCAATGTACCCTTGGAACTACAGACTCATAAGTCTGAAAAGTCTGACATGCAAAGCCATGGAAAAAAAATCATGGATATGATTAATGATGACATAGGAAACCTTCAGACACTGGATCCAACCCAGTTTGGCTTTGTCAAAGACAGATCATGGCTACTCAGTCTGGTGGACTTCTTTGAAAAAGTCGCCAAGGTAATGGATAAGGGTAAAACCATGCATACTACCTACCTTGACTGGGCTGAGACTTTTTTACAATACTACACTCAGGCATTGCAAACAAACTCATGGAATAAAGCATTAACTCCCGCATTATGTGCTGGAAACCCAGCTTTCTCTGATAGAACTAGAGAAATTAGGATAGGGGAGACTACCTCAACAAAAAGGATGGTCACTAGTGGAGTTCCTCAAGGCTCGGTGCTGTGCCTGTTCCTTTTTTGAATTTACTTGTCAGAAGTCAAAGCCAATGTCAAAGGCTCTGGCCAACTAAGTTTGCATATGATTGCAAACTAGGAGCAGTCATAGATTCCCCCAAAAACCTCTACCATCCTACAAGAAGGACTGACACAGACAAATAACTTGTGCAAAAGCCATGGCTTAAAATTCAATGCCAAGAAATATATAATAGTACCCGTTGGAATGTTGGCCAGCCTAGGAAACTACCTCATTCATAACATCACTTTAAGAGTGGACCCAGTAGTCAGAGATATGGGGAAGTATATGGATAGTAACCAGGCTTCGACCAACATGTGTCTAAAGTAGTAAGGAAATCATTCTATGTTGCTCATCTTTTAACCATCTATATTCAAGGAGGTCATCGCTCCTCTGTATTCAGCCCTCATCACACCTGTCATTGAGTACAATGCCTCTTTGGTATGTACCTGAGGAGGCACATGCAGCACACTTACAGAGGTTTCTCACAAAAATAATACAGGGGTATAAACAACATGTCCTATGCAGATCGCTTCAGCTTTCTGTCTCTATACTCTGTTTCCTACAGACTGTTGAGCGATTATCTGTGCCTGGCATACGAGGTATCCTTAGGTCTCATTTTGATGGATCTTTTGCACATTCACAAAAACAATATCATCAGGCCTACTGAATCTGGAATATGCTTACCATCCATGTGGAACAAGGTTCTCTCCTCATCCTATTCAAGCATAACCTGAACCAGAGGATGGAAAATGGGAAATTCACCCCAGGTCTAGCACCTATGTCTCTAATGGACAGAGCCAATCTGCAAACTGTACCCTGGCTTAAATATAGCCCTTAAAATAACCTGTAAGGCTTAAAACACTTGTATGATTCATTTGGGATACATGGCTAGGCTTATAAAGACCCCAGTGGTTGTTAGCCTAGTATATAACTGTGAACCTACGAACCTCTGAGAGTAGGTAGCTTTATTTGTAGGATATATACACAGTAATGAGTGAGTGTCTGACCTGACATAGGGACAACTTGTGGGTATTTACAGGATCACATACTGGTGACTGAATAGTGGACACACACAGTGGTTAAAAGCATGTTAGTGCTGATATAGCATTCTCATCTATAAGGATCATATCACTGGTAAGATTGTTTGGTTCAGTGGGTGAGTTCATCAACTGAGGTAAGTTTAAGGCAGTGATGAAAGTTGTAGACCGACTGCCAAGGAGCCACTGCAGTTCAGGTGGGAGTCACCATGTAGTAGGAACTTGTTTTTTTGCAATTCATGCATCCAGTAGGCTGATTTGCTATGTGTGTGTGGGTGGGGTGGAGCGGGGTTATACCAATACTAGGTATAGTTTTTCTTACCTGCAACAAGGATTTCATGGTAGTCCAGTGAAAGCTGTGGCCACTGGACTGTTAAAAATTATCTTTTTAGGTAACTTGAATTGTCTGCTTAATGTATAATTAATACTTTTTTCTTATTGTTTCCTGGTGTGTCCATTTTCAAAACAGTGGAATTGGAAACCAAGTCGGGGAGGAGACTGGAAGGCGACCATACATCAGAGGGGGCTAGCATGTCAGGGTTGAGTAAGCTAGTCCATATCTCTAGGCAGTCTGTTTTATTGTGTAAACTTCTTGTATTATAGTGAGTTAGCTACTTTAAGGTTTGTGATCTTTTTGATAATGTTGAAAATGAGTGCTTGCATGCATTGTTGTGAAGTGTCCGAATTATCTTTCTGTCTTCTAAGTCAAATGTTCTTATTTGATAATATGATCTAGGAAACATGGTATGATCAGTGTATAATTTCAGGTGTTGTTGAGATTAGTTCAGTATATTGACCATACAAATACAAAGTAAAACAAGAGGTTTTGCCCACCAGGGGTATATACAAGGACCTGTATATGGTAAGAAATGTAGACATGAGGGTCTAGATAAAACATGAATGAATAGCTTATGTGACAGGATATGACAGAGAAGGTCATCTAAGAAGGAAGGAATAGCAAAACTGTGAAAAGAAAGCTATACACCATAGGTGTGAGGCACATTTTGGCTGTTTCACTGATATAGTGGCTGGTTAGGATAGTTCAGAAAGTGAGGTAGAAGAGGCTAGGTATAAAAGACATACTGGTGTAGGAGGTGTAAATGGGATGCTTTAGTGACGAACGGTCAACCAGGAAACATTTCCCTATCCATAGTTGTAGCATTCTGATGATGATATCACAAGAAGGACTTGCAGAAATAGGCATCCCTTCTGGACAGAGGTAGAGCTCAGAAGAAAGCAAGGCCAGATTAGATTTCCAGTACCATGTTCAGACCTCAACAATTCATGGAGAGAGAGAAAATCAGTAGTATAGGAAATAGTAGACATAGTGTGACACTGAAGGATACAAATGGAGAGAGAAAAGAGTGAATATACAATAGTGTTTAGGACAGGAAGAGGGCTGCAGTCAACAGAAGTTTATAATGTAAAATTTATGGAAAGTCTAAAAATACAAAATATGCCTTAAAAAAGGATATTTATTTAAACTTTGGTTGAATGGAGAATTGCCCTGAAAGGTTTATAAAGTACAGGGATAGCACACTTGTTAAACTGTAGAGAAAGAAACGCTACATTTCTTAGTTTCTTTGGAAAAAGTCATATTGGGCCTGAACATGTGACTGAAGAAATGTTTGAAAATCAATGAGAAAAGAGTTTTATTGTTTCTCATAGATGTCCTAATGAATTTAAAATGGTAACAGAACAGTTCTCTTTGTCATTGCATTCTGAGTTCCAATAGTAAGTGCCAGTACTGACCCTGTGCAGTACTGATTGTTTGTGGAGGGTTTCTCTTGGTTATCTAGAAGTTAGCATGTGCACAGGTTAGCTCTAGGCCATAGCTACATCAAGGTCCTCAGATGAAGGTTCCTCACAAAACATAATTACTCAATGCCATGCATTATCTTCCAGGACACACCAGCAGCTTGTTAATCTCTTTCAAGGAGGAAAAACAAGTCACATTATCCTTTGTCAGTCCTGAAGAAGGAAAACATTTACTTGAAGTAGAATTGCATTCCCCTTGGGTATTGATACTGATTTAAATTATCACAGTACTTGCTATAAACCTCCCTTAATGACAACTCGTTTGAAGAATATTTATGCGAAGCAGGGAATTTTTTGGTTGGAGAAAAATGAATTGTTCATTCTCCACAAACGGGATACCATAATCTGCTGAAGTTTCAGGAGTATTAGCATTGGTTATCCCCCCCCATGCTGTAGTTCTTCCAGGAGTGGGTAGAGGTTGTAGGCAAGGTACCAGATATTCCGTATGTTGGTCCACAAAAACATCATGCTTTACATTGTAGTTCTCCTCAAAGTTGAGATTTTTATAAAAACCTGAAAGCTGTCCTAGGTGTACTTCCCTTAGGTTTTGCCAGATTTAAGTTCATTGGCTTTTCAGCTGGCTAAAATAAACTGGTCAGACCTTCATATTGACAAATCTCCTCCATCCTTTACTTTCATAGATTAGTACTAGGCTAACTGCACTTGAGGGCCATTTTAACCTTAGCCAGTTACCCTATCTGAGAATCAAACCCTGCACCTTGTGTCAGTAAGGAAAATACCTCAACCTTTATGCCAACCTTCCACCTCCCTATACTTATATATACATATATACATATTTATATATTAACTCACACAACATGCAAAAAAGAAAGAAAAGAGTTAATACACTGAGTCTTTGCGAGAACACATGCATATCTTATGACAGTGGTGATTTCCTATGGAAAAAGCAATTGGGGGACTTCAAAATTAGGGAATAGAATTTGCTGTTTTTAAGGAAACCCTAGGCACTATTTTCCTTTTTTCATACTAATAACAGAAGAAAACAGCATCAGTTGTGGCACTGCATTATGCTAAATAATCCACTATTGTTAAAAAAGGCCACTATTAAAGAGACAATGCACATGTCCCCTCTGCCTCCTCAATAAGAGACAAAGCATTTATGTGTTTGTCCCTTCTGCCTCCTCACTAAGTATGAGAAGAAGTTTAGATGTCAGAGAGTTAGTCAGGAAGGGAATGGATTCAGTTTCTAATGGCCTACTGTTGTTTCTAGCGGAGGATGGAGGCAAGCATATTGGAATGTCTTGGAGAGCTGAGATTATCCTCTGTAGAAGGGGATGCAATGATTTCCATGGCCATAAAACTACACTGCATTG
Organism: Protopterus annectens; assembly: GCF_019279795.1. Lineage (NCBI taxonomy): Eukaryota > Metazoa > Chordata > Ceratodontiformes > Protopteridae > Protopterus > Protopterus annectens. Next base: position 776,191,371 of record NC_056739.1, on the reverse strand, counting down.
TGTATTTAAGCAGCAAAACAGAGTAAGACAACATGCAAAGACATGTCATTTTGTGCCACATTGTACCACAGAATAGTTGCATTTAAGGCAAAGTCCCAGTATGATGTCTGCCTGTTTAATCTACTGCATAACATATTAGGTTTTACATCCCTTATGGGAGACCATCCCCATGCTGTGGGTGAGTTGTAATGGTCTGTAAAAGAGAGAGAGTGTGGTCATATGGCATGAGGTCAAGGGTAGGGAAAAGGGCCAAAACAGGAAAAACTGATGAAGGATTTGTCAAGAGGGTATATATCTTTTCTAACCTGGCAGCTACACGCTATCTAACTCATGAATTTCTGTTATAGAACAACTGGAAGACAGATTAGATAGATAGATAGACAGATACATTGAACGACAGATAGATATATGGATAGATAGATAGATAGATAGATAGATAGATAGATAGATAGATAGATAGATAGATAGATAGATAGATAGATAGATAGATAGATAGATAGATAGATAGATATTTGTTTATTACTGGGTTGCCAAGTAGACACTGCCCATTTTAGTCTTTATCTTGCATAAAAAAGCTGTGCATTTATTAGACAACCATTATAATAGTACAGATGTTCATCCTTAGGATCACTGCTGCAGTAGCCTTAGCTATGTGGGTTATATCCTGATAAGGATACAGCAGCTGGCAAGCTTCCACAGCTTCAGGGCACCTTCCATGCACCCAAATGAGTAGATAACTTGAGCTGAGGGGACCAAAAATGTTTGGGTGCCAAGCCCTTTAGAGCTTTCCTACCACTGAAGAGGACTCCTGTTGTGGGCTTTCAAGGATTGTTGATGGGCAAGCACTATTCCACTGTTCCTTTCCCTTCTGAAAAAAAAAAACTTCCTCTTTACTTTTTCTGAAAGAAATTGTTCTTTTGTTATAAAATACTTATTTTAAAGCTAGAAAACATTTGTTATTAACTGTCATGTGACTTAATTACTTTTAAATGGGAGCATTGCTTTTTTTCGACAAAATGAGTGTTAAAACTGTTTAATGTTCATTGCTTTTTTTACCTTTTTGGTAAAAAGCTTTTAAAACTTTTTAAAAATGCTTTATCTGTGGTTACTTTTGGAGATGGGGTAATTGTTTAAAATGCTTTTTACTGTGTTTTCATTGGAAAGAAGTTACTTTTTTACTGCTTACCTGTTTTACTGACTACTGCTCCCAGGTTTCCCCCATGAATCACGCATCTTTTTCATCTTAACCAAAGGACAACCTAATTGTTCCTCAGTTCTTCCTTCTTCCAGCAGGCTGATAAAGTGCCTCAGCTGCAGATGGGTACTGATCATTCTTTTTCTTTGACTCTCTCTGGTATAGTCCACTATTGACTAGGGTTTAGTCATGTCCTCTGAGGCTGTTGGATTACCTTTAGTGAGCAAGAGAGAGACACTCTTGTCAGTCCTTGGTGAACGGGCAGGAAATGCCACTATGCTTAGCCAGCATGTTATGCCTGTCACTAAGGAAGTTATTCTTGGCAAAAGTGGGTCTGCTTCTTCAGAAATTCCTGTCAAAAGGAAACAAAAAATGTAGATATATTTTTTCCTGTATTGCTCACTTTGAACAGGAGTGATTTATTGGGCTTAGCTCATGGTTTATTTCAGGCTCTTTACCTTTCTAGTTTAGCTGTTTCTGGTAAAAGAAAAAGATATTCTTCATTTTCTGAATAATGTTTTTTTTAACCATAAAATTATTATAAAGGGACAGATTCTATTTTGTCTCCTCAGATTTCTGATTCAGATTCTGAGGAGATTGTGTCTTTAGCCAGTACCTTTGAAGGATTTTCTTTCTGTGAAATTATTTACATAATAAACAGTGGTTTCAGTGGGAACATAATAATGTTCTACAGTCCCTGAAGAAGTATTATGTTTTTTTACAACTGGAATTTCGAGAACCTACCCCATTGTTTCCTCTTCTTTCAGCATTAGAAGATGTTTCGGCCACATTCAGTAAGTTACCTAACAGTCAGCCTGCTGCCCATAAGAAAACAGATAGATTGTATAAAGTTCCTCAGTCTTGTAAGTTTTTATACACTTACCCCAGACTAGACCCAGTGGCTGTTGCTTTAGTAAACCCAGCCCCTCTCCTTCTGACAGTGATGGGGAAGCTTTTGATAGATTTTGGGGAAAAAGTGTATTCTTCAGTGACACTTGTTATTATAATTCTCAACTGTCAAGCTCATATGCTAAAATTTATACTTGCCTCCTCCTCTAAGAATATAAGTAATATTATGGCTTCTGTTTACTCTTCTGAGGAAAAGACTTCACTGTGAAACTTAACTGCTTCTATGTCTCAGGTTTTTACCTACTCTTTAAAATATGTTTAATATTTGACTGCTGCCACTAGAAATGTCATGAGGAGGTTTGCTTGGTTGCATACTCAAACCCTTCCAGAGGATGTTAAAGCTAAAATTTGAATTTTTCATTAGACAGAGAGCTGTTTTTTTGGAATGTTTGTTGCAGAGGTCCTTAAAAAGTTTGAGGAGAGAGGTAATCAGATTTCAAGGAATTTTTCAGATTTTTCAACCTTTCTCTGAGTTAGCTAAGGAGGTTAATACTACCCCTGCAACCTTTTTCAAAAGGCAAACTAACCAAACACAGCAAGCTGCTGGTAAGTAAACATTTTTAAGGCTATAGCAGAGAGGTTCCAAAATGAAAGGAGGAACTCCCACACAACAAAGGACAGTCTGTTAAGTCTGAATGACAATCTACAAGACTCCCCTCCCCCAACTTAGTAAACGATTACTCTGTCCAGAAAATCTGAACCTCCATTTCTATCTTTAGCAACAGACAGTTTCAGACAAATGTGTATTAAAAGTAAACCACCAAGGTTACAGATTGTAGTTGGATTCACTTCCTCGTTAGGGATTCCCTCTCATCCACCAGACCAAACTCCTCTTTTCTCATTTTATTCAGAATGTTTCTGATTTCAAAGAAGGAAGATTCATGGAGACCATTTCTAGTTCTTTCTTTTCTAAACTTCTGCTTGATAGTGTCCAAATTCAAAATCTTATCCCTTCACAACTTGTTTCCTGTCATTCTCCATTTAAGCTTTCCATTGATATTAGATTTAAAAGATGCATTTCATCACATAACTATAGATCCACATTTCAGATATTTCTTTAGGTTTTTTGCATCTGGATCACACTCTCAGTTTTCTGCATTACACTTTGTGAATACTGTTGGAGCAGTGGTTAGATCAACGTGTTTTGCTCTTTTGATAGTGTGTTGCAGACTGTAAGATATTCACATTTTTTCTTATTTAGATAACTTGTTTATCCTTGCAGAGTCTTTTTCAAATTGCCAGGAATTTCTTATTTGGGTGAGGGAACTCCTCCACAGACTGGGCTTCCAGGAGGACATACAAAAGTTTTGTTTGACTCATTCTTATAGGATTATTTTAATGGGATGAATCCTACATACCAACATTCAAAGAACTTTTCCTGCACAGGAAAAAAAAAATGTATTTGTACCTTGATCTAGACCAGAGTTTTTCCACTCAGACTATTGTTTCAGTGAGGAAATATCTCAGGATTTTGAGTCGTATGGTTCCTATAGAAAGACTCCACATGAGGAAAAATCCAGTGGCACCTAAACTCTGTATGGCATAATGTATTCTCTGTCTTTCCATTTTCTGGGATTTGTGGGAAGGGAGATTTATTTTTTGGTGTAGAGACTAAATCTATCAAAATTCAGGTCTCCCATTTTCCCTTCCAGTTTCATTACAGTCTGTCACAACAGACACCTCATTCTTTGCTAGGGGAGCAGTGTCTACTGTGATAGAAGTGCAGGGTCTTTGGGTCAGAAAAGACAGACCATAACACACAAGTATAAAAAAAAATGTTGGCACTTAATAAATTCTCTCAACTCTCAATCATCTGTGGTCTACTGGACCATTACAAGTAGTTACAGACAACAACAGTCATGTGGTATATAAACAAATAGGGAGGTGCTAGATCTTTCTATCGTTGCAGACTAACCATGGTCTGGGATATAGCTTTTCAGCACAGTCTCACTCTGCAGGTGTGTTATATACCATCAGATCAAAACTATGTAGCAGGGAAGCAGAGCAGGACCAGGAAACCCTCACAAATGGAAGCTGATTCAATGAGGGGGGGGGGGGGTCTTTCAGGGTTGGAATTGAACCAGCTGTGATGAAACAGATCTTTTCATCTCCACTCACAACAATCAATTGGCAAAATTCTGCTCTGGGACCCATTTAAGAGGCCTAGAATGCAAATGCATTTTCTTGTGTTTTCTTTGGACAAGAATGTTCTAGTATGTTTTTTCACCCTTTCCACTAATATCCAAGCTAGTTCTGAATATTCATAAGTACGTTCCAAAGATAATTGTGATGACACCCTTCTGGCCCAGGCAACAGAGGTTTTCCCTTCTTTTGACCAGGGACCATTATGACAAGCTTCCTCACAGGCTGGATCTAATCACACAGGACAAGCAGTGTTGGATACTTTCCAGACCCAAACAACGACAACTAACTGATTGAGTGATAGAACCTTAATAACTTTTAGGCACCTAATTCCTGCATGCAGCTGACATTAAAGTTGACAAGAAAACCTGCTACTAGAAAATAATATCTTAGCAAATGGAAAATCTAGTTGGTGCCAAGACAGAAACCACTACCCTTTCAGGCCTAGTGTCTCTCTGGTTCTTCATTATTTGTGAGTTACTATCCTCTGGTCTGTCTTACTTTTCCTTCAAGGCTCATTTGTCGGCCATTTTAACATATTTGCCCTTGGATCCCCCTGTTGTGATGCAGCCTCATGTAAAAATGTTTTTCTAAGGGGTGTTGCATATGAAGACTTCGAGAAAAACAACTGGCCCCTCCTTGGGATCTTAATTTGTGGTAGAGAAACTAATACTTGCTCCATTTGAAACAGATCATCACGCTGATTTCTTAACATGGAAAACAGTGTTACCGATTGTATGACCTCTGCAAGATGAGTATCTGAGTTGCAAGCCCTTATGCTGGGTCAGCCTTATCTCATTTTCCATAAAGATAGTTCTTTGTAAACTAATCCTTCATTTAAGGCTAAAGATGTATCAGACTTCACTTTAAGCCAAGCTATTCATCTCTCAATGTTCTTTCTAAAACATAAAAATGGGGGGGGGGGTACTTTATATCTTGGATGTCTACAGACAACTTGGGTACTATTTTGAAAAAACAAAATCTTTTAGGAACACTGATCAGTTGTTCATTTCTTGTGAAGGTAAGAAAAAAAGACAATTCATGTTAAGTAGACTACTTCCAAGTGATTGTCTCATGCTATTTACTTTTGTTATACCCAGTACAACAAAACAATTCCAGGCAGGGTCAAGGTTACTTCTACCAGGGCCTTGGCTTCACTTGTGGATTTCTGGAAAGGGTTGGATTCTAGAAGTGATCTCAAAGCAGCAACATGGCCCTCTGTGCATACTTTTACAAAGTTTTGTCAACTAGAGTCCTTCTCCAGGTCTAGGACAGGCTCTGCTAGGACCATTTTCCATGGACTTCTATGCATTCATACTTCGGCCTTCCAGTTATTTTAGGCTATGGTGATCTACCAGTATAGTTAAGGGTACTGCAGTAGTGAGCCATATGATGAACATACTATGTCATGTAAACTTACCATAACAGTAGATGTTTGAATGATCACTGCTGCAGTAGCCTCTCCCTCCATCCCCTTTATTTTTGAGTCATTTTGTTGCTAGGCACATATATTATTTTTATAGCATTGTCATCTTTACAGCTTTAGCCTCCCCCTTTATGTTGGCATGAAAGATCTGAAGGAATTGGCACCCAAACCTCTTGAGCTGACTAATAGTTTGGGTGCGCAGAAGGTGCCAGAAACTGTTGGAAGCTGTCTGTTATATCCCTAGCAGGATACAACCCATAAAGCTAAGTTTACTACAGCAGTGATCATTTTAATATCTACTGTTATAGTAAGTTCACTTTTATAATTGTACTTTCATCCATATCCCCCTGTCCTCATAGGTAATATATTTGCACTTCGGGTCTTGCATTTGCTTTGTTCTTTGTGTCTCCATTTTGGTCAAAGTCAAAGTCAAAAGTAACTTTATTGTCATGCAGCCCATACACAAGTGTACAACTGAATGAAATTTTGTTTCTCCAAGCTCATGTACAACAGAAAAACACAGCAACACAGAAACAAAAATACAACAACAGTGACCAAGTCAACAGTAGGCACAGAAGCGTCCTTCAAACATTTGATACCACAGAGTACAGCAATCCACTACGTCCACATACTTTCATCCATATCCCCGCTGCCCTCATAGGTAATATATTCATAGGTTCATAGGCAAGTACTAGGCTATCTGCCCGAAGGCATCTATAAGCCTAGCCAGAATGCATTGGCTTTCGCACTTCAGCTCTTGCATTTGCTTTGTTCCTTTTGTCTCTATTTTAGTCAAAGTCAAAAGTAACTATATTGTCATTCAGACCATGCACAAGTGTACAGCTGAACGTATTCCAAGCACATGTACAACAGAAAAGCACAGCAAAACAGAAACAAAAATACAACAACATTTACAAAAACAGTGACCGAGCCAACAGTAGGCACAGAAGCATCCATCAAACATTTGACCCCCACCAACTACAACAGTCCACTATGTCCATGCCGCCTCCATCACTCTCTCCACATCAGCAGCATCCCAAATCCCAGTCAGGTCTTGCCAGGTCATTTCCAAGACCACCAACCAAATCCAATTCCAAACAAAAACCGGCAGACAAAAAAATGGATCCTTGCCATCTGCACTCAGCATGATCATCCTGAACAGCCCCACAAGTTCAACCATCCTCTTTCAGTCAAAAGTAACTTTATTGTCATGCAGACCATACACAAGTGTACAACTGAACGAAATTTTGTTTCTCCAAGCTCATGTACAACAGAAAAACACAGGAACACAGAAACAAAAATGCAACAACAGTGACCAAGTCAACAGTAGGCACAGAAGTGTCCTTCAAACATTTGATCCCACAGAGTACAGCAATCCACTACGTCCACATACTTTCATCCATATCCCCCCTGCCCTCATAGGTAATATATTCATAGATTTGTAGGTAAGTACTAGGCTATCTGCCCGAGGGCATCTATAAGCCTAGCCAGACTGCGTTGGCTTTCGCACTTCAGCTCTTGCATTTGCTTTGTTCCTTTTGTCTCCATTTTAGTCAAAGTCAAAAGTAACTTTATTGTCATTCACACCATACTGAAGTGTACAGCTGAATGTATTCCAAGCACATGTACAACAGAAAAGCACAGCAAAACAGAAACAAAAATACAACAACAACAAATGTTGTTGTACAACAACATTTACAAAAACAGTGACCGAGCCAACAGTAGGCACAGAAGCATCCATCAAACATTTGACCCCCACCAACTACAGCAGTCCACTACACCCATGCCGCCTCCATCACTCTCTCCACTTCAGCAGCATCCCAAATCCTAGTCAGGTCTCGCCAGGTCATTTCCAAGTCCACCAACCAAATCCAATTCCAAACATAAACCGGCAGACAAAAAAATGGACCCTTGCCATCTGCGCTCAGCATGATCATCCTGAACAGCCCCACAAGTTCAACCATCCTCTTTCAGATCTCACCAGCTCCATTTCTGACAGTCATCAGCAGCCTCTAGATCCAATTCAGCTCCCTCTGATCTAGCAAAATCCAATACTGGACATCCAAAACAAACCCGGCAGCCAAGAGTCTGATTCCATTCCGCACTCTGTACCTTGCACAACTCACCACTGAAGGCCCAGTCTTCCATTTTCAGTTCCGATCTCAGACCAACAACTCCAATAACAAAGACAAAGCAAAAAACAAAGTAACATGGACATAAACACAACAGCATACCTTCAACCAGGCCAACTGGACCAAAATGGATGAAAACAGAACACAAAAAACAACACACACATCAGGAGCCAGAGAGGTCGCTGCCACACAAGGTGCCACCATCTTCCTTTTACAGGAATGTTTCTCTGTTTTCCTGTCTAATGGTCTGTCTACTGTCTTCTCTTTTGTTTCCTTTGTTTCTTTTGAATCATCTCTGCTATTTGAGGGAATGATCATTCTTATTTGTCCTTACTCTCCCTTTGCTTCCTTTCTCTCTTTCTTCAGGGATATTATTCTAGATTTTGTTGTTAACAGGCTTTTCCACAGAGGGCCATACCTTGCCATGTCTCTTTCCCTCTTTTATAGGGTGAGAGATATCTTTTTCTTTTGTAGGTGAACCTGTACTAGTTTCTGGGCAATTTTTACCTTGCTAGTCCCTCTAAAGTTCCTTAAAATGGGGAAAATCTTGCCCTATGTTTACACAGTGATTGGAACAAAGGACTGCCATTATTGGCTGGGACATAGTCCTAGGTGGGGTCTGTATATCTACTTGGTTGATGAGGCAAGACTTTCATCCCCAATGGATGCAGGTAACATCTACTTTTGGGGGGATTGAGCTTTTTTCATACAGAGAGGCTGGCTTTTTACCAGGTTGATCTTACTGCTCAGTTCCATAAGTTCTTGCAACTGCTTGGCCAACATCCTTTATTGTGCGTTTGGTGACACTGTAGGTGTAGCACAATAACAGAAAGATGTTCCTGCTAACCTCACTTAATAGCTTCGTTACATAGATAGGCATTTCCAGTCTGACTTTTTTACAGAATTTAGCTATCTGGCCTCAATTCCCACATTTATACCAAAATATAAGGGACATGGTGTTCTTTGCCTTAATGTTATCTTAATCACCTACCTTAGTAGAGGTTTTCATATGACATTACCTTTTCCGCTAGGGTCATAAATGTATCTGTGTTCTGGGGAGAGCTTGAGAGACTCAACATTTCATTATATTGGACAGCACCCTTTTAAACCTATCCATATCCATGATTTCTAGTATTTTCTCTCTGCTGTTCCACCCTTCTGGGTCTAACCAATATTTCGCATTTTTTCACAATGTGTTTGAATTCACTTGGATCTCAAAAATAAACCCATTCATGAATTATCTGTGCCTGTATCCATGCTGGTATCTTTACCTTTGCTATTGAGTCTTTCTTTACCATATTATAGTCTGCAAAATTCATTATTGGAATATATGTATAGGCCACTTCTATAAGATGCACCATACCTCCTTTTCTCCCAAGAAGGCTATACTGGAGGAAATCTGTGGCTAAAAAATACAAGGAGTAAATCGTAGCTTTTACTGGTGCATCCGGTACCTCAGCTTACGTCTTTAAGGAATAATTCATACACCACATGGCTCATATTTTTATACCACACTTAATTAAATAAATTGAAAACAATTACTTTATGATGAAAATCAATTAACAAATTCACAAAGTGCAAGTGCAAGAGTTTAAAGCGACAATGCATCCAACCAAAAAAATCACAATACACATACTAAACTGATACTTTAAAAATTAAAATACATTTGGTTTATTATAATTACCTATACCTCACCTCACATTCTAATTAATATCCAGGTTTAATCCCATAGGATATAAAGTACAAAATTAATAATATATTTTTTCTCCAACAACAGCAACCTGCTCAAGAATTCTTCTCCTTGACAAACTGGGGGTTTAGCCAACACACTGAAAAAGAAACTGGAATGTGAATTTCCATAAAACTTTATAAAATGACCTGCTACCAGGCTTTTCCAATCTACCCCTCCTAATGTCTCCTAAGTGTTCCATAATACGTTCTTTTTACTACCCTTTTAGTTTGTCCTATGTACCATTTTATGGGGGAACAACAACAACCAATGATGTAAACCACCCCCAAGAGTCACAGTTGTATTGATCCTGGGCCTTGCATAACCTTCCATTTATGTTCACCCCATTCAAATTTCTAATCTCACGGCATATTTTACACCTGCCAGATGGGAAACTCCCTTTCCTTACATTTTCCACTTCCATTTTGCCCATGTTAAGCAGCTCCTTTAAATCCATAAACCTGCTATATGGAAAAGTGACCCTTTCAGGGGACAACCCCTTGACATTTACACCATTGCTAATAATAGGCCAAAATCTGTCTACTAGCTTCCTAAGTGTATGGTGAAAATCTATTTACAAAAAATATTTTATCTTCATTTTCCCCTCTTGAAGGCGTAAGCCGAGGTACCGGATGGACCAGTAAAAGCTACGATTTACTCCTTTGTGTTCCTTTGTGTTTTTTGGGTTTTGAAGGAGTTTGTGTTTTTATAATCTATGGCTACCCATCCATACATCTTAGTTATGTTTAACGGAAGATAGTGAATTTCACTGCTTAACATGCAGGGGACGTTTATTCCAGAGATTGTAAGACATTAAGTTATAAATCTGTTCCTCTGTTATGTTTTATTTATGTGTTGATGAACATTTAGGTCTCCTGGGTCTAGTAGTGGTGGATATACTAGACTTGACAGAAACAGGAGGTCCAGGACATTTGGGTCTGTAATGACATGCTAAGCATGACAGAGATCTCCCCTGAAAGTCTAAAAGACACTGAATAACGGGATGGAGCTTCCAGCCTTTCTAAGTAGCAGAAGAACTTTAGTCCTATGATCATTTTGGTTAGGAATTTTTGAGGCCTTCCTAATTGTTTGATATGTTTAGTGAGATACATCCCAAAGGGGACATAGTACTCAATAATTGACCTGATCAACTCCGAATGTAAGGAAGTGATTACTTCTTTAGACCTTGATGATATTTCTTGGGCAATTAACTGGGCAAAATAAAAGGATTTCCTTACATCTGTTGTCACATGTCAAAAAGAGTGCATTATCAACCCAAGTACCTAGGCCCCTGACTACATTTTTGTTTTGTTATTTTGTTTATAGGTTGTCTGTACAGTATAATGAGGTGAGGGGTTGTCTGCTAAAAATGATGATACTACATTTTTTGGCATTTAGTTTGTACTCATTTTTAGTATGTCAAGAGTCAGCTATTTTGGGAGAGTTTGGGCATCAAAGCATGACTTAACAACAACCCCCATTTTTCAGTTGTCTTCAGATGTTGTCAGCCAGAAGATTTGGCTCACTGCTTGGTAATCTGAGAAGCAAATACAAAAAAGGAGGGGACTAAGCACTGAAGGGCACCATAGTCACTTTCATACATTCTGATGAAGTACATGCAACTTAAACTGTTAGGGTTCCGCCTTTCATCCAGTTTGCTGTCCATCGTACCACAGGGTCTATATCAGAAGATTGACAGTAAAAACACTGAACGCCCTTACCTCTGTACAGCTTAACAAAAAGCAGGAAATCTCGAATGGCCAGAACAGCACTTTTTTCCCCAGGAAAAAAAATCGCTGAGCCATTGTCGGGAGTTTGCTGTTTCCTCCACTGTAGTGCGATCTCGAAGTAGGTATATTTAAGTAGGGGAGGTGTGGGGGCAAATCCCCTCACTTTATTTTGTCTGTTTTTTTTTTTTTGGCCCAGCAATTTTTTTTCCCTGGAAGAAAATCGCTGTTCTGGCCATTCGACATTTCCTGGTTTCTGTTAAGCTGTGTCAAAGTAAGGGTGTTCAGTGTTTTTAGCTGTCACTGTCATAATATAGACCCTTACCACATAGAGGTCGTTTTGTAAAGCATTTAGCTTCTGTATGATGCCAACATGGGGAATGATGTTGAAGGCCTTAATCAGATCAAGATATGCCTTATGCACCGCATGGTCATCATCTACTGCCTTTATAATCTGTAATCCTTGCGAAGAAGTTTACTGCATTAAATAGACAGGATCTACCTTTTGTAAAGTCATACTGTTCGGGTCAAATCCAATAAGATTCTTAAAACTGCACTTTATGAGGTCAATCATAATATGTTCCATGGGTTTGCAGATGAGACTTGTAAGGCTGATAGGTCTGTATTTACTTGTGTTGGGTGTAATACCACTCTTCTCGGGGGTGGGGGGCATCACCACTGCAGTGTGTCTCATCTGGGACAAAACCAGTAGTTAAACTTAGGTTAAAGAGTTTAAGGAGTGGATGTACAAGGGCATGTTTAGCACTAATGAGTAATCAGTAAGTAGATGGTCTTGTCCCATAGAAGAAGAATTTTTTTGTCTTAGCTAGCACTTTCAGTAAATGATCATTGGAGATAATTGGGGGAGTAAGGGATTCAGAAAAAAAAATTATCCTGCTTTTCTTCTGCGTTCCATTACGCTTCTGTTGGCCATAGTATAGATTGGATTCAGACTGGCTGAATTCAGTTCTGCTTGTAGACTGAGCACTAAAAATCAGGACATCTTGTTTTTTTGGAGAAGCCCCCTATACCCTCGTGGCAAGAGCATACAGTAGAACTATCTAATTGAAGGTTACAGGTTCAGGGTTCAGTTTAAACTATTTCATTGGTGTGGGGTACAGTTTGAGTTATTTCATTGGTGTGGGATGCAGTTTGAGTTATGCCATTGGTGTGGGGTGCAGTTTGAGTTATTTCATTGGTGTGGGGTGCAGTTTGAGTTATTTCATTGGTATGGGGTGCAGTTGGAGTAATTTCATTGGTGTGGGGTACAGTTTGAGTTATTTCATTGGTGTGGGGTGCAGTTTGAGTAATTTCATTGGTGTGGGGTGCAGTTTGAGTTATTTCATTGGTGCAGGGTGCAGTTTGAGTTATTTCATTGGTGCGGGGTGCAGTTTGAGTTATTTCATTGGTGTGGGGTGCAGTTTGAGTTATTTCATTGGTGTGGGGTCCAGTTTGAGTTATTTCATTGGTGTGGGGTGCAGTTTGAGTTATTTCATTGGTGTGGGGTGCAGTTTGAGTTATTTCATTGGTGCTGGGTGCAGTTTAAGTTATTTCATTGGTGTGGGGTGCAGTTTGAGTTATTTCAGTTGTGTGGGATGCAGTTTGAGTTATTTCATTGGTGTGGGGTGCAGTTTGAGTTATTTCATTGGTGTGGGGTGCAGTTTGAGTTATTTCATTGGTGTGGGATGCAGTTTGAGTTATTTCATTGGTGTGGGGTGCAGTTTGGGTTATTTCATTGGTGTGGGGTACAGTTTGAGTAATTTCATTGGTGTGGGGTGCACTTTGAGTTATTTCATTGGTGTGGGGTGCAGTTTGAGTTATTTCATTGGTGTGGAGTGCAGTTTGAGTTATTTCATTGGTGTGGGGTGCAGTTTGAGTTATTTCATTGGTGCGGGGTGCAGTTTGAGTTATGTCATTGGTGTGGGGTGCAAATTGATTTATTTCATTGGTGCAGTGCTCAGTCTGAGCTCTTTCATTGATTTCTTTGTATTAGCTGCTTTGCTCTGGCTTGGGCATAGTGCACCAACGGGCAGAGGGGGTAACTCTTGGTGGTTGTAGACACGAAAGTCCCAGATGAAGTGTCTTCTCTTAGAGGTGGCTGCTATCTAGCAGAGCAGTTCTTGAATAGCTCTCAGCTGTTCAGTGACCCACCCAGCAGAGATTTTACCTCTTACCTATCAACATCAGACCATATAGATCCTCTCTTTTATAGACCTCCTACTGTACACTGCATAGTTTAGTCACCCTAAAATAGCTCCCTGCCTGATACCACCATCTTTTTCTCCTTACCTGCTGAGATATGAGGTTCAAACCTTGCATTATAGACTGTCAGTTTCCCTCTGTTTCTCCTGCCAGCCTAGTGGACATGTTTTTTTTTGAGGCAGAATAGCAACTGCATCATGTACACTGACAACCCCTTACTCCTAACTCACTTAAGTACAATTTGCAAGAGATGCTCCTACACTAAGAATCTGCAATCACTGCTTTGTCACACCCAGAACAGCAACACTAAACAGGTTGTCAACTTACACACCACGACTCTTATTCTTAATATGCACACAACACATCTTCATATGCAGAAGTACTCTTCAGAAACCTACCTAAACACCAGAGACCTCCAAAACACAAACATGCTACACCTAACATAACATCCAAAACACTGTGTCTCACTAAATAAGCCCTTAAGACAATGCACAACTATTCCAAATGTTTTAGTTATAGTTGACTTTATAGTGCGACATACAGACGCCCCACTCAACAGGTTGAACAAGGAGAAGGTTACGGTCAGCTGCATGTCTGGTTCAAGGATTCACCAAATCACACTTGCACTCAAGTCTCTTAACAAATAAACTAAATGCTAAAAAAATGCATCATCATTCCCTTTGGTAAAAACAATGTCCCTGCTGATTACAAAATAAACAATAATACCCTAAGTACCAATTCAGTAGTGAGAGACCTGGGAACACAAGTTGACTGTGACCTCAACTTTGAACACCATGTGTCTACTGTGGTGAGGAAGGCATTTTACATCACTCACCTGATTAGCAAAGGCATCCCCTCAAGAGCAAAAGAGGTTATAACTCCCCTGTACTCATCCCTCATCAGGCCTAGTATTGAATGTAATGTTCCCATTGGTATGTATCATACCAGACACCTGCAACAACTTAAGAGACTTCAGAGATTTCTAACTAAGAAAATTTGAGGTCTCCAGCACATGTCTTATATGGACAGACTGAAGTTGCTGTCACTGTACTCAGTAGTGTATGGACTACTTAGCAATGACTTATGTCTGGTTTACAGGGCTATCTCTAACCCATATCTAATGCAAATGCTGCACATCCTTAAGGCAAATGGGACTAGAGTCACCTGTTCCTAGGGACCTCAGTCTAGCCTGCAATGTAAACAGGCCTGCTGGAGAGACAGATACATCTCTCAGGGGTTTCCACTCCTCTGGAATAGGCTTCCAATCCATATCAAGAAGAGTACCTGTTTAAGCACAACCTGGACGACTGGATGGGAAACTAAATTTTTCTAAATGAGTGTTGAATTCTTTTGTGAAGCTTGCTGCTATATTAAGGACAGGGAAGATGTAGTCATAAAGTGAATTGTGATATTTTGAGATAGATTATATCATGGGTGGCATATTTGTGGTCTTTAAATTTGGTGGGGTTTGCTGGGATACCAGATGAGTAGTGCAAGAGGTGGCCATATTTGTAATAGTCAGGTCAAGAATGATGTGTTCTCTAGTTTGTTTATTTACCAGCTACTCTAGGAAATGCTTTTTTTTTTTCTTAATTCTATTAATTTCTGGGCATATCGTACATTGGAGGTATAGGTGTCATATGAGTAGTTTAATGTCACTCAAAATAAGGGAGTTTTTCCTAAAGGTGAGTTAATTTGGTAAACTGAGAAATCTTACATGGTTGTAAGGGAACAAAGAAAGTAAACTATTAGTTGGTAATTAATCCTATTTAGAGGGATCTGTAGTTCATTGAGTTAATTTTATTAGTCCCTAGGTATCTGCATTTGGATATTATGTTCCTTGACTAATACAGAGACTCCACCACAGTTGCCACTGTGTCTGAAGGCATGAAAAGTGCAAAAATGGTATAGAGGGAAAGCTCTCAATATTTAAATCAAGTTTCACTAACTAAGCTGACATGGATGTTTTCCAAATGCAAATTTGTTGTTTAGATGTCTGGCATTCAGAAGAGCCACCTTAACATGATGCAGTTTTGGGACTGAGATGTTAATTACACTGGAATATTAATCAGCTGCACTCTGCCTAAAATGGTGCTGGAGGCAGCAAAGGCTTTAGCCCAGTATGCCGAAGCCTTGAAATGAGAGATGCAGTCCATCCTTAAAATAAGCTGGACTGTCATGCATCTCATCCTGTCTTGACACATAATGGATCTTCCTGGAATGACACCAGCTATTTTAACCAATTATTAAAGGCAATGATCTTTTCTTTGTTTCTAGGCATCATTCAAGGTGAAGTGTCTTACCTGCATTTATAAAATGCATTGAGTGTTCTGATATGTCTCTACATATCTTTCAGGCTTTTATGTCTCAAGTCATTCGCTCCCATAAATGGCAAAAGTCTGATCTGGGACTCCATTCAAGAAGGCCTGCAAGACAGTCAGTACTTAAAAATGCATGAGTGGGTTCTGTTTCAGTGATAAAAAATATTAACGTTTGTCTGCTGATATCTGATCAGAAATAGTGAATGTGCATTCAGTATGAATGGCAAGTAAATCATTGTATGAGCAGTGAGATGGCAGTGGATACAGTGCAGGCAATATATGTTTTAGGATGCACCAGCCAGTATCAGCATTTGTTCTGAGAAATACCTGAACTGAAAAGGTGATGCTTTGAATACTCTGAAGGTAGTCACAGATGGCAGGCTTATTTAAGAGAAGACCTCAGACAGGTGGTAGAGTGTATGGTATGTACAAAAGTATAAGTTGTTAACATGGGAAATGTGCCGAAACAGAAAACTCACTTTGTCACAGCAATTTGCAGTCTTCCTTGTGGAGAAAATAATAAGTGAAAGTGTATGTGTGACATCTGGATTGTGGCTGTTGTACAAACCCACAGGAAAAAAATATTTTTGGAAGATAATAGGTGCAAGGAATGTATAGCTGAAGGCGGTGGCATATATTATGGGATAGAGTTGTTAAAGCTGTGTTATAAAAGATAACTAAATGCATAAAATAACAAATGAGCTAGATATTGCACCAGCTATTCTCTTTCTCTGTAAATAATAAGTGATTATAAGATGCTATATAGTTACTACCAGAGTATCATGGAACAAACTAGTTAGTGTCAGCATAGCAGACCATCAAATGTCATCAATTGTATTGCAATAAAGATAACAAAAAAGTAGCAATAACAATAAACAGTTAAAGGAGGCTTTTATTCTTCCCAACAGTGGCATAATGTAACAGAGAACACAGTTTATCTACAGTGTACTTGCAAGACAACCAAGATGAACTATTTTGACACAGAGGCTTGCAAGGGCAGGAGCTGATTTATTGCATTGGTTACTGGACAGAAAATAGGGATAGCGTTCTAGAGAAAGGAGAGAGAATGGAGAAGGGAACCTGTATAGCAGGTGGAATGGACAAATTGTGATATATTGTATGTTGAAGAAAAACATGCTCATGTTATGTAGTCCTATCTTGCCGTAATTCTTGCTGGATGGGTTCAGAGCTGAACCTCGACTCCGAATTGGCCGATACTAAAGCTCGAGAGCTTTTACTGGCTAGAGGCTATCCCCTATCCCATGGTGCACCATGGCAATTCCCCAGATCTCGTTTCAGGTAACAGAGACTTTGACCAGGTAAGGAAAACCTTATCTGCTGTTGAAGTCCATTTTCCCTTCCTTCCAGACCCTATCCCAAGGGTCAAACAGAAGGGAAAATGTGGTTCTGTAAATCCCAAAAAGGTTTCCCTCAAGCACATGGCCAACCCTCCCCTAGAGGCAGACGGGGAGGTTAGAATGGAAGGTGCCGCGCTCATGGCAGAGGGGGTCCGCAACACCAGGGTGATAAAGATGCTTTCTCTGATCACCCCTTTCATCTCCCCTGAAGGGTTGCCCGACTGTTCATCTCTGGAGGCAGTCGGGGGTTGTCTCTCACTGTACCCAAGTGCCTGGCTACAAATATTTCAGGATCAATGGGTACAAAATATAATTTTCAGAGGTTACCTCATTCCCTTTGTTTCCAATCCCCCTACAAATCAGTCTTTACCAAATGTACCACCCAATCAAATTGACCGTGCAACATTAGAGATTATCTCATTGCTTCAAAAAAGAGTCATCCAAGAACTCCCCACAGAGCAAATAGGATCTGGAACTTACTCACGATTCTTTTTAGTTCCAAAAAAGACCAGGGACTGGAGATCAGTTCTAGATCTCAGCAAGCTGAACAAGTCTGTAAAAAAATTGAAGTTCTGAATGATCACTCTGCAGTCAATTCTTCCTTTTATTGGAAAAGACAATTGGATGTGCTCCATAGATCTCCAGGACGCATACTACCATATCAAAATGGACAGGCGCTCCAGAAGAAACCTACGCTTTTGGCTGGGAGCCGGTCATTTTCAATTTTGAGCACTACCCTTTGGCCTTACTACAATTCCCAGAGTGTTCACCAAATGTATGGTAGTGGTCATTGCTCATCTGAGATGTCAGGGATTCTGGGTGTTTCCATACTTAGACGACTGGATCCTCACTGCTACCACCAAGCACCAACTAATCCAAGCCAGGGACGACACTCTATCCTTGTGCACCAGATTAGGAATTACAGTAAATCTAAAAAAATCCACCTTATCTCCATCACAGCATATTGTCTTCTTAGGCTCAGACCTAGACTCAACCACCATGACAGCAAAACTGACACCAGAAAGGATACAGTCATTACACAACCAAGTCAGATTCTTGCTGACCAAAGACAAAGTACAAGCCAGAATAGTTCAAGTTCTAGGTACTATGGCATCCACCATTCTCTTAGTTCCCCTAGCCCATCTACACATGAGAGTGCTTCAGTGGCTACTATTTTCCCAGTGGTCAATGCAGGATCTACCCTTGTCCCACCAAGTACTCATTACAAATTCTTGCAAGAAGGATCTAACATGGTGGTTACATACAGATCAGCTTTATCTAGGTCATCCTTTTGTTCTCCCTCAACAAAATGCAGTTTTGACCCCGGACGCTTCCCAGATAGGGTGGGGAGGGGTATTATCTGGGAATGACAGTCCAAGGTATCTGGCAGGATCACGAGAACCACTTGCACATAAATGTTCTGGAGATGAGAGCAGTGCTATATACGTTGCAAGCACTTCACAGTTCTCTTCCTACTGGGACAATTGCAATTCAATCAGACAACATGTCTGTAGTGTGGTACATAAACAAGCAAGGGGGAACCAAGTCTTACCCAGTTTGTCGAGAGGCACAAAGAGTATGGAAATGGGCGATGGACTCTCAACGCTTTCTGGTAGCAACGCACATTCCAGGGAAGTCAAGTGTGATAGCAGGCAAACTGAGTTGAGCAATTCTGATGCCTCATGAGTGGTCCCTGAAAGCAGAAGTTGCAGAAGAGATTTCCACAGATGGGGGCACCCTTGCTGTGATCTATTCACGCATGAACGCCAAATGCAGCAACTACTTTGCCCTCATTCCCCATTAGGGGATGTCACCCAGGGACGCTCTGTTCCACAGTTGGCCTCCGGGACTTCTTTATGCTTTTCCACCTTTTCCCCTCATACCCAAAGTGATTCAGAAAGCAAAACTGTTGAAGAGTACCCTGATCCTCATTGCTCCTTACTGGCATCGCCAAGTCTGGTTCCCCTTCCTGTGGCCTTATATCTTGGAGGAACCATGGATTCTGGAACCATCTCCAGACCTCCTGATTCACCAATTGGGACAGTTCCATCCTACTATCCAAACCCTGAAGTTGACAGCATGGCTGCTCCATTTCCAAGAATAGCCAGGTGTATATCCCTTTCTCCTACTATAAAACACATCCTCATTTCTTCCCACAACCCTTCCACCAGAAAATGATACTCCAGCAAATGGAAAAGGTTTTCCATTTGGGCGGCAAAAGAAGGCATAGATCCCTACTCAGCTCCCATAGAGTCTATTCTGTCCTTCCTCACATCTATTTTTCAAATAGGAGCTGCAGCTGCTACCATTAGAGTTCAGTTGTCTGCCATCTCAAATTACCATTTTGGGAACATGGGAAACTCTATTATGTCTCACTCTTTATGTAAAACCTTTTGAAAGGAGTCCTCCTTCTCAGACCTCCGATCAGGCAACCTCCAGAGCCCTGGGACTTGAACTTAGTTCTGACCTCATTGATTTCTCCACCATTCAAACCATCTTCATCCGACTTGAAATTGTTGTCTTGGAAGACATTGTTCTTAGTAGCTATAACATCTGCTAGGAGGGTTTCAGAACTGCAAGCTCTGACCACTCAACCTCCATATATTATATTTCATAAGGACAGACTTTCCGTAAGGACTAATCCTTCTTTCCTTCCCAAGGTATGCTCAGAACATAATCTAAACACAACTATTGAATTACCTGTATTCTTCCCCAGTTATAGTAATAAATCAGAATACAAATTGAATCAATTAGATGTCCATAGAATTCTCCAATTTTATCTGCATAGGACTAAAGATTTCAGGAAATCGGATCAATTGTTTGTTTCCGTCTCAGAGAAAAACAAAGGCTTGCCCATTTACAAAGTAACTCTGTCTAAATGGCTTTCAGACTGCATTTCATTTGCTTACAAAAGTGTTGGGAAACAACTACCTGCTAAGATAAGAGGCCATTCAACTAGAGTAGTATCAGCTTCATATGCCTTTACATCAAAACTTCCAATTGATACCATTTGTGCAGCAGCTGCATGAGCAAGACCCCATACTTTTGTCATTCATAAATTAGATTTGGCCTCCCGGGACAGGTCATCCTTTGTGTCCACTGTGCTAAAGAGTCTCTTTGCTTGAGCCATCCGGGAAAAAGGTCCTGGGGACGCTGTCCCATCCAGCAAGAATTACGGCGAGATACAAATACATAACATAAAGAAGTTATGTACTTACCATAACATTCCATGTTTGTAGTCCATCTCACCTACATTCTTGCGTCCTACCCTCCTTCCCCCTTCCTGTATCCTGGAGGAACTGGTAGACTATCCTATATGCTGCCTGACCTTGTTATAGTTGTCTGTCCATATGCCATGGATAGTAAAACAGATCTGTTTTGTTTATATGTACATAGTTATTGATAGAATAATCACTATTATATATTTAGTTACTTTCTTGCAAACAAGATCTGAGGAATTGCCGTGGTGCACCATGGGATAGGGGATAGCCTTGAGCCAGTGAAAGCTCTTGAGCTTTAGTATCGGCCGAGTCAGAGCCAAACCCATCCAGCAAGAATGTAGGCAAGAAATGGGCTACAAACATGGAACGTTATGGTAAGTACATAACTTCTTTTTTGTGTTCTACATCCAGCTTATGGCTGCTGAACATTTGCTCTCCCATTCTCTATCTATCTCATGTTTTTGATTGCCTCTGTAGCGCTGTGGTTCATTACCCTTCATAGCATTTGAACTGGCTATCTATCACTCTTTCTGTGAGATAAGGCTTCCTCATATATAAGATAAAACTCATGTGAGTCATTGAATATTTAGCACTGTCCTCCCACTATCATCATTTTTAGATGTATCCCTATACATATTTTTTTAATCTATTACACACATTATTTCTATTCTGTTTTGCTTCTGTCTTTCATGACACAAACACACACCCACACACACACACACACACACACACACACACACACACACACACACACACACACACACACACACACACACACACACACACACACACACACACACACACACACACACACACAGTATTTAGCATGTATTCCTAGTCTCTGCCATCCATCCTTGTCTTTATGCTTGTGGCTTTGCTTGGCACCCTTTTCATTAGCTTAGCATCTGGTAATCTGAAAGAATCGCACAGTATTCTAGATGTCTTCTCTCCATTGTTGTATTACCACTTCTTGTGGCATGAAAGTAGACATCCCAGAATTATTTGTCTCTTGGCAGTGTTTTATCACATTTTTCTTAAGTAGTCATACCTGCTGTAATCACAAAATTTAGATAAACCTCTGAGGATACATTGTGAATATCCCCAGGTACTATGGTTTAGTAAAAACTAAGTGAAGCACTTTGCACACTGCAATACCTAATCTGATGTGATAATGTTAGATCACTTCAAAACATATATTTATACCCTGCTGAGGTTGTTCTTGATCCTTCTGTATTGCACCTAGCATGGTATCTGCTGGAAAAAGTATTCATTAGTAATACCTTCTGTGATGTTAGAGGGATGCCCCTTTTGAAGGAGTGGACCTGATAAGGTCTCCTGCAATGCAGTGCTTTCTGGGTTCTACTGTAGGATAGTGTTTTTTTAATCATAGCAGTACTTGTAGTACATTTCAGCCAGGACTGCATGTACTTCACTATGTCTCAGTTTCAGTTTTAGGCAGTTTGGTATTTTAAAGAATGCTGTAGCCCTGAATGGAGTCTAGGTAAATTGTGTCTACTGATTTTACTCCAGTTCATCTGCATTGCTATAGTGAATCCATACCGATTACAGTCTTTAAGTTGTTGCCTTGTAGATATTTTGCTACGTGGCTTGTTAGAATTTTCTACAGTGTACTTCTAGCCTATGACATGATATTTGGTATCCTTTAGTTAAACAGGTCTGATGAAAGGCATGGTCACCACTGTTGCCTTCTTGTACAATACTGGTACTGTTTGTATTCAATGACTTCTTAAAAGGTCTACTAGAAACTTGACAGTTTATAGACTTTGAAATTAATTCAGTGGATCTAAGAATATATTGAATTAGTCTCTCCCTGTAGGATGAATCCCTGACTGTGACTTGGACAATTCATGTTCATTTAGTGGCATGTGTGCTGCAGGGGCTGGGGATGTGTACCCAGTGCTGACTTGCCCATCCTGGGGGAGAGAGTCAGGCTTGGCTTTTCACTTGAGTGACACCTAAAGACGTGTTGGGTGTAACATCCAGTGGAGAATGGGTCTGCTGAGAACAGGCTTAGCAGAGTACCTAGCACTAACCCGGGGAAAGACATGAGGAGGCTCAAATGCGTCCCTGTAATCAGGTAATGGGATTTATATTGATGAGCTTTGGCATTTCTTTCAGTGGGAATGGATCAAATGAAAAGATAATTTAATCAGTGAATATCTGATGTAAGCTTTAATTAAGCAAATGCTATTTATTTATTGACCGGGAAAGTTCAACTAGGACAGAGCCTATTGTCAGCAGAAGCCCACGGAGAAATGCTCCAGATGCATGTCTTTAGAACGTGGAAGGAAACCCACATGAACACAGGGAGGCTATGCACATTCTGCACAGAAGGTACCTCAGCTGAGAATCAAACCGGAGAACCTCTTACTATGAGGCGACAACATTAGCCACTGCACTGCTGCGCCAGCCTGACTTGTTGTACTTGCCAAGTTCTCTTGTGGCAAGTGCTGTCCATCTCTCAGGTCTGTCTTTTTGGAACTGTCCATGAGCGTGCACACATTCCATGTGCCAATGGTGAGCGAAGTCACTGATGTTTTTTCCTTTGTGATTTGACCACATAATTGAGATCCCCGCCTGCCGCAGCAAGCAGGCCAGGGGTAAGGTGAAACAGGCTTTGTTTAGGGTACCTTTTCTAGCCCCTTCCTCTGACCATGGAGGTGAGCAGAGCAATCCTAAATAGGGCTTCTCAGACAGTATAGAGTGACCCATTGCCCTGGGCTGCCTGGGTGTGGGGTTGTGGCTACACCTTCCAGTGAATTCGCACCTGCTGCTTCGTCATTTGCCCATCGCTATAGGACTTGACGGGGGGAGTGGTGATGTCTTGACTTACAAGTGAATTGTGCCCTATTTGTGCTCCACAACACTTGCTGAGTCTGCCTTCCTGCCATTGAATCAATCTGATGATTTCCTCTGCACAGTCCATTGGATCCAGTCTTCGCATGCATAGATAGACAGGTCCTGACTCACTAAGAGTTACAAACCAGTCGGCTACCCTCACCTGGTTTTGCCAGTCAAATATGGCTGCTGTTGCATGCAAACAGCTACAAGGAGCCACAGGTGAGAGCTGAGTGTCAAGTGAAGACCAAGTTGGATGAACCGGTCTGAAGAGCATGACGTGTTCGCCCATCAGAGATACTACCTCTCCCTGGCACCCCATACAGTATGAATAAATGGACACCAAAGGTTTATATTCTTTTTAAGACTGATGAATGCAGACAGATTGTAAGCTATCTTTAATGAATAGATCTCAAAACACAGAAAGCAAAAAGTAAAGAAACCCAAAATATCTAAGGAACAGTCATGAAACATACTATTCTCAAGCAAAACTAAAACTGAGCCAAAAGAGAATGAAAAAGGCCAGCAGTAATAAAACACTGAAAGAATTTTTGTGGTGCTAGTAAAGAATCGTGATTTTTTTTTTTTTTTTTGCATGTCAGAGTTGAACTTATCTCATGCACTGTGCCAGTCATGGCCTTTACTTAATCAGAATAGTACCCCAGCAGTACCACAACTGCGATGCCCAAAGTGGTCACAAAGTTGCACAGGTGGATGCATGTTGATATTGCTCATCTCTGCACCAGTGAATTTTCAAAGAAAGCAACTGAGACCAAAGGAATCGCAAGCACAGATGTCAGGAAAGTGGGATGGAGGTGGCACAATCAGAATCTCCCCCTGTACCAGCATATAGCATGCTGAAGGGGGATTAGGAAGTGTAATAACTGGCTGTGGCAGTGGATAGGGGAGAAAGGCTAGAGACTAGTGGAAGGAAGAGGAGGGAACTAGCTAAAAGACTAGCTGTGTGCAATGAATAGGCTCAGTCTTGGTCCAGACGAGACAGCAGTGCTTAGTGCTAGATTTGAAAGCCACACCTCAGTGAGCCGGTCTTTAGACTAAAGTGGAAGGGGGGATGAGGGGGGATTATGCTTGTATGATTATTTACCTAGTTATAATAGAAGCAGAAAAGAGAATAGGTATCCAAGCAGAATATAAAAAGGAATGCAAAACATACCAGAACAAACAATGGGGACAGAGCACGGTGAGGTGCTTTTACTATGAAATGCAAGGAGCCATGGTAGGAAGGTGTGGAAGCTGCATATAGTGATGCACAAAAGGATGGTAGATGTTGTTGGTAACATGGAAATACATGCCAGTGACAAAAGTTGGTGGGAACTGAAAGTGTCAGGTTTATGTTTTTCAGGCATGATAGCAAAAGGAAAGGTTGAGGTGGAGTTCCTATCTGCATAAGGGAAGGCATCAGATATGAGGTCAGACAGGCAGAAAAATGCTAAGTTAAGAGTAGAACAAGGGGCAGTTGGGTCAGAATGCAGTATAAGTGGCTTGGTAGGTAAGGTAGAGGGTGAAAGCTTATAGGCTAGTATATTGTATTGTTAGTAGTAGACACATCAAAATACTGATAGGAAACTTGAGGACAGAATAAAGTAGAGGAATAGGAAAAAGAGAATAATACTTAATGCGGATATGAATCTGTGGAGCATTCTGTGAGATTCTAAGATTCAGGGCAGTGAGGAACTGAAGCTGACTGAGATCTTTCACCATCAGCGGTTCAGACCACTTATGCAACTTTGTACTAGAAAGGACAGAGTTTTAGATGTTATACTATCTAGTGTAGAGGTTGTCAAGGTTAAGACATTATTAGCCAACTGTGATCATGTCACTCAGAGGTTTGGATATGGACAAGGGTAAAAATACAAAGTGAGCATTGTTTTGTGAGATTTAAGATAGTGGAGGGTACTGTGCTGGTGGAGAGGGTTCGAGATGAGTTAGAAAACTGTGAGGAAGTTGAGGGAGTAAACCTATGAAAATGGGTAAGACGGTACATTACCAGAGATAAAGGCAGGGGGACATAGGAAGAGGGAAAAATGCAAAGAGAAGACCAATGTGGCTACATAGCAGTGGAAGGCTAACATTTTGGCAAAAGATAGACCCTACTAGAAGTAGAAAGGAGGAGCTGGAGAGATGGCGGAGGCAAAGTATTGGCAGACTAACAAAAAGGTGACAGAGGTGATGAGGGTAACAAAGGCACATCTTGAAAGGGAGTAGGAAGGATGGGGTCAGGAAACAAAATAGAAGAGAGAGAGAGACAAGCCTGGAAAGGCTGGACAAGGATATAATGGACCCTACAAAAGACTGTGAAAAAGTAAAGTACTGAATGAATACTTAGCTTCAGTCTTCACAAAGTAAATCTGAGTAAGTGTGCAATGTTGGAAGGGAAGCAGGGCACAATGATGAATATATGAGACAAATACCAGGCTAGAGAGGAAGAGAAGGACAGAGAACTGGGTGTCCTTAAGGATTGCAAAACAGAAGGACAGATGGTCTTCCTCCCAGAGTCTTCAGAAATTTGTTTGGTGTGTTGGCAGGCTCCTGCTGAAGATTTTCAACACTTCACTGGCTAAAAAGCACCAAGTGTGGTATCCCCATGTGAGGTGGGGAGGAAATCCAGGGAGCTATAGGCCTTTTTAACAGAAAGGCAGGGAAAGTCATGGAGACAGTTGTGAAGGAAGGGGCTGATTGCTTGCTTGGAGGACAATGGATAGCAGCTAGTGTATATACCCTCATCCAGGAGGAGCTGTCAGTCAAATCTGGTCCAGATTTACAGTTCTGATACATGTGAAATTGACAGGGCCAGTACCATAGGACATGGCCTACCTGGACTTCAGCAAAGTGATTGAGAGCAGGACCAAGAGTGCTGAACTGTATTGCTACATGATTGATAGGTGGAAACCAGAGGGTTGTGATGAGATGGACAGTGTCAGGAACTAGGAAAGCCACTAGTAAGGTATCAGAAGGGTCTGTCCTCAGTCCAGTACTCCTAAATGTGTTTTTTATGGACATACCAATGGAATCAAAAACAGGATGAGCCGCTTTGTTCATGAAAGAGGAAGCTGCAATACTGGAGGATGTGGAAGAGTCTGAGGAAGACATTGGGAAGGCTGACCCAAGTGGGCAGAATGGTTCAGTGCAGACAAAAATAAAATAGCAAGAGCAGAACTAGAGCAAGAATGCTGATCCATCAGCTCACTTAAGTGGCTTGAATAAACTTTGAAAACAACTTTTAAAAATTTCTACAAAGGGATCTTATTCCTTTTATTGGGAGGGGTTAGAAGCATTCTCCTATATCTGTTTATTAGGTAAGAGCTTTCATGAACTCACTATACACTTCTTCAGACCATATAACAGCAGTTAAAACATACTTTTATATACCATACAAATCAGTAAAACAATTAAACAATTAAGCAATTAATGCAACAGTGCACGAACTCTCAATAATGGCTTTAAAGGTATACTACCATTCAAGCTAGGAGCTCTATGTGCTTGAAAAGTGATTATCCATTTTGTCTCTGCCACTTCAACTTTGTTAACAGTCTACCCCTATAAAATCAGACATCAATAACTGCAAGACTAAAAAACTAAAACTTCTTCTTCTTTCGGCTGCTCCCGTTAGGGGTCACCACTGCAGATCAACTGTTTCCATTACTTCCTGTCCTCTGCATCTTGCTCTGTCACACCAACCACCTGCATGTCCTCTCTCACCACATCCATAAACCTTATCTTAGGCCTTCCTCTTTTCCTGTTACCTGGCAGCTTCATCCTTAGCATCTTTTTCCCAATATACTCCTCAGCACATGTCCAAACCAATGTAATCTTGCCTCTCTGGCTTTGTCTCCAAACCTTCCAGCCTGGGCTGACCCTCTAATATACTTATTCCTAATCCTGTCCATCCTCGTCACACCCAGTGCAAATCTTAACATCTTCAACTCTGCCACGTCAAGCTCTGACTCCTGCCTTTTTGTCAGTGCCACTGTCTCCAACCCATATAACATAGCTGGTCTCACTACCCTCTTTTAGACCTTCCCTTTCACTCTTACTGGTACTCGTCTGTCACAAATCACTCCTGACACTCTTCTCCACCCACTCCACCCTGCCTGTACTCTCTTCTTCACCTCTCTTCCACACACACCATTACTCTGAACTGTTGATCCCAAGTACTTAAACTCATTCACCTTCGCCACCTCTACTCCCTGCATCCTCACCATTCCTCTATCCTCCCTCTCATTCACACACATATATTCTGTCTTAGTCCTGCTGACCTTCATTCCTCTTCACTCTAGAGCATATCTCCACCTCTCCAGGGTCTCCTCCACCTGTTCCCTACTCTCACTACAGATCACAATGTCATCTGCAAACATCATAGTCCATGGGAACTCCTGTCTAATCTCGTCTGTCAACCTGTCCATCACCATTGCAAATAAAAAAGGGCTCAGAGCTGATCCTTGATGTAACCCCACCTCCACCTTAAACGCACCTGTCACTCCCACCGCAGACCTCACCACTGTCACACTACCCTAGTACATATCCTGTACCTCTCTTACATACTTCTCTGACACTCTCGACTTCCTCATACAATACCACAACTTCTCTCCAGGCACCCTGTCATATGCTTTCTCTAAATCCACAAAGACACAATGCAACTCCTTCTGACCTTCTCTGTACTTCTCCATCAACACTCTCAGAGCAAACATTGCATCTGTAGTGCTCTTTCCTGGCAGGAAATCATATTGCTGATCACTAATCATCACCTCCCTTCTTAACCTAGCTTCCACTACTCTTTCCCATAACTTCATGCTGTGACTGATCAGTTTAATTCCTCTGTAGTTAGTACAGCTCTGCACATCACCCTTATTCTTAAAAATTGGTACCAAAACACTTTTTCTCCATTCCTCAGGCATCCTCTCACTTTCCAAGATTTCATTAAACAATCTAGTTAAAAACTCCACTGCTATTTCACCTAAACACCGCCATGCTTCCACAGGTACATCGTCGGGACCAACAGCCTTTCCGTTCTTCATCCTCTTCATAGCTATCCTTACTTTCTCCTTGCTAATCCACTGCACTTCATGATTCACTATCCGCACATCATCCAACCTTCTCTCCCTCTCATTCTCTTCATTCATCAACTAAAAAACTAAAACTATGATCCCTAAATGCTGCAATATGTTTATACAATGCACTTGTAGCATCTTTATTACAAATATAACCAATATGCTCTCTAAGGGAGCAATTAGCCTTCCCAATATAGAAACATGTGCAGTCATTACAATAAGCCAAATAAATAAGATTAGAACTTGTTCAATCTGCATAAAACCTAGGTATAAGTCTATATCCACTCATACGGATGTATATACTACTTCTGGGGTTTATTTTATGGCTGTGTTTGGTTGGTTATGTCAGTGTTTTTAGTGATTTATTTTGTTCATTTTACTAACCTTTATTCACCTGGTCTATTTTGTTTTGTTCCTAACCATTCTCCTAGATCTAAGATCTAACGTGATATCTTCTGGGATTAACCTTTGTACTCTTTTATATTTGTCCTGCTATCCTTTAGGTCACAGGTTAGACATCAGGCCCAGCTTGAGCACTGTGGATTGTTTGTGTTTTGTGTATAACTGAACTTCTGTCAATTATTTCAACAGAGGAAATCAGTCACTTTCATGCATGAAGTGCCTTCATACCCACCAATTTTAGCCATGTTATCAACTGTGTACACATCAAATGTCTTATTATGATCAATTAAAAAGATAATGGCTAGCATAATGTATTACAACGTTTCACTCTCATCTCACACACAAGCATGTGTGTGCACGTATACACACAGTCACACACACACATACACACACACACACACACACACACACACACACACACACACACACACACACACACACACACACACAGCTAAGCAATATTAGCGATTGGCTGTGTTCAGACAATGGCAGAGGTCATACACTTTCATTAACAGACTGCATGTATCCCCACTAGAAGTGACCTCATTTGACTACACAACTCAGATGTCTGACTGTGATATTGTGATCAAGAAAACCAATGGACACAGTAATTTATTTCAACTCAAAACTGTTGGGTATGTGTAGAATGCAACCCCTCCCCTCTCATAGGCAGGCATACGAATAACTATACTCAAACTACATCAAGATTGAGAGAGTGAGTCACTTTCCTTCATAAAAAGTATCCCCCACATACAGTTCAAATAGCTGCATTTAGCTATACATACCTGTGATATCCAACTGATGAAAGAAACAATGACCATAACAATATATTTCAGCTAGTGTCATTGTATTACCAGTGGTATCAAGACTGTCCTATATCGAAAACAATACAGCTTTAAAAATTGAAGTTGGACTAACATACTACACTACTGCAAGTAATAATACAACTTTGCAGCATATGTGTATTTGGAAATTACTATCCTGAGTCATAGCAGGGGAATCCAATCACATCAGCATAGAAAGAAATAATGTAAACTGTACATGGTTAAAACTGCAACAATTTTTAAAAAAAGATTTTGCTTATCAACAAATATAAAATACCCAAACACACACAAGAAGGTGTCCCAGCCTACTGATGTCTGCACAGCAGTGACACCTAACCTGTTAGTTTCTTTATGTGAGTAATAGCTTGGAGTACCAGCCCATTCATTATCTTCCAACTTAAGAGAGTCAACTGGGAGGGGACGTCATGCAGGCAGCCGTCAGGGAGAGGTTGAGATTTTCTAATCATATGCCCTCTCCCACAACTGCACTTGGAGAAGTCTTGGGGAAAGGCATGCAATGAGCTAAAAGCAGAGGACACCCCTCATATCCACAAGGAATGCCCCATCCTAGCACCCCTGCCCATCTTTCTGAAGCATGAGCAGTATTATCTCTTGTCTCCACCAGGAAGGTAAAACCACGAAGTGTGCTGTCAAGTGTGTGCCTCTCTCCCCACACCATATTCATTAACTCCTCTTTCTCCTTGACTAGCTTGTCCAGTGCCAAGGTTGCTAACAGAACCCTAGTCACTTGGGTCTTAGTCAAGGCTTCATCCCTGCACCATGGAGCCGGGCTATGCCTGTTAGGCATTGTTGTCACTTTGCTTCACTTATGTCTCAGTCACCTTTTTATGACCTTTAGAAAATTATATTAGGGCCATGGGCTTTGTAGCTTCTTCATAGCCCTCACTATGTCCTCCTCTGAGAAGAAACAAGATACCTAACTCTCTCCCTAACATTCTAGGTCTGTACCTGTGAAGAGCACAGCAAGGTACTCAATGAATACTTCTGCCTATTCCATAACCCCCCCCACAATATCATTCCTACCCTTTTCCAACATTCTTATGTTTAATCTTCACGTGATAGTCACAGACATGTTTATCTCATCCTTTGATTTCCTTTCTGTTATTGATTTGGCTGTCCTGCAGAGATTTGTCATCTTGTTAATATTCAACCCATACTCCTTCACTTCACTGTGCCCTACAATTTTTACTGTCCGTAAGTCCTTTTTCTCATACTTTGTAGCTGCCTGTACCCCCATATTCTTTGGTCTGCTACTACTTTTGCAGATTTCCATCACTGCCACAACTGTATAACTTACTGCTGCCACTGCATGGTTTAAAGTCCATGCTGCACGGCTTACTTCCACCACTGAGTGGCCTGCTGCCACCATGAAGTACTTTACAGCTATCGCTGCAAAGCCACCAAAATAAAGCATTAATTTTATTTCATTTTGTTAACCAACAGATTATTCTTGGCCAGTGACCTGTTTTAGAGACAGGGGGAGATATACCCACAGTAACAGGTAAGCAGTTGCTATACAATTGTGTTATACTGTCATGATGACCATAAGTAAATAATGGACATCAGAAGGAGGTTCATATTGCAGGCCAGCCTGACATGAAGGATTAGTGATACGAATACTCTGCTGCCTTGGTGACTTTCCTGTTTGTAGCAGCCTTATGTAATACACTTGGGTCAGGTCACTCCAGAAGTCAATCAGAAAAGTGTATTCAAAAAATGACTTCTGTGATACATTCAGGGCATTGTGCTACTGTAAAAGAATGTCACTCTTAACTTGTAGGAATGCAGTAATGTTTCATAGTGGTTATTGACTGGGAGGTTTTGTCATACTGCTGAAGTGTTATGTTGATGGTGTAGGCTGTGCACAAAATATACATCAGACCAGTGCTTCCTTTGATATGGTATCACCTAGTAGTTTAAACGACTGAAAACTGATGGTGTTGACATAAACTAAAAATTATGCTGCCTGAATTAGGTTAGTAGGTCCCAAGCAGCTGTTTAGGACTAAGTACAGGAGAGAGTAACTAGTTTATGTACAGTATATAGCAGCGAAGCTTAACAGTGGGTAATCCTACAAGAGTTGTTTGCGGAATGAACTTGGCTAATCATAGCTGCCATGCCTGTCCACCTATATATTTTCTATGGCTTTCTGACAACCACATAGATGTAGCAGGTTATATTTGTCCACCTATAATTGTCTGTGGTTTTCTGACAACCACATAGATGTAGTAGGTGACTTGCAATAAGTGATTCTCGGGCTTTCTGATAACCTCATAGCTACATCAGATGACTAAAAATAGGTGAGTCTTTAGCTTTCTGATACCACATAGCTGTTTCAGATGACTTACTGCCACTTCTTATTGGCTTACTGCCACCATGAAATATCTTACAGCTGCCACTGCATGATTTACTATCACTTCTTCATGGCTTATTGCCATCACTGCATAGGATGCTGTCATGAAATACTTTAAAGTTGCCGGCATGATCTACTGCCATGTCTTCATGGTTTATTACCACCACAGCAAGGGCTGCTGTCAACATGAAATAACTTAATGCCTCCACTGCATGACTTATTGCTATTACTTTGTGGTTTACTGCCATCATGAAATGTTTACTGCCACAACTGCATAACTTACTGCTTCCACTGAAGGTTTTACTGTCCCTGCTGCAGAGCTTACTTCCACTACTGCATGGCCTACTGCCACCAGGAAATACCTTACTGCCACCACTGCATGACTTACTGCCAACACTTCGGGCCGGATTCACAAAACCTCCGTATAAGACTTAATATGTCTTACTCAGAGGCTGCAGTTGAATGGTATGATGTCAGCATGTCATGCATATTCATGAGGGCATGCTGAATCATACCCTAGTCTAACACGGTCCGTGTAGGAAAGTAGGGGGCATGTCCGATTGCAGAGTACAGCAAAGGGACACGCCCCCAAAAGAGTCAGAGTCCTGAAAGTAAACACCCACGAGCGAGTTCGCTGAAATGTCAAGGAACACAACACCACACATCCCCACAGACTAAACCCTACTGAAAATGTGTAAAATGTAAAAATAGCAGTTTCCTTTTTTTTTTTTTTTTTTTTTTTTTATAATTTCCAAAATGTTTACCCGCATTTGTGCTCATTTGCGCGGGTATACCACAGTTAGCAGACATTGAAAAGTATATAAGATCTACATATGCAAATTAAGCCAAGTAGCAATAGGGTAGCAGTAGAGACGTCGGTCAAAGAGGAGGTAGTCACGGTTCGAGCACCCACAATATCATTTTCCATTTTTATTTAAATAAGTATGAAACAATCCCCTGACATATATAACTATAATTTAAGCAACATGTAATGAAATGGCCCATGTATTTGTGAACAAAACCAATGTAATATATAAAAAAAGGATCATAATTGCCCATAGCTTAGCAACGCTTTAACAAACTAAATATGAGTGCCCGTAGCTGAGCAGTGCTTTAACAAGCTTAATATGAGTGCCCGTAGCTCAGTAGCACTTTAATAAGCTTAATATGAGTGCCCGTAGCTGAGCAGCGCTTTAACAAGCTTAATATGAGTGCCCGTAGCTGGGCAGCGCTTTACCCAGCTTAATATGAGTGCTTATAGCTAAATAACGTGTTACCCAGCGTAAGCCGTTTGCGCGGAGCTGCGCAGCGTGCCAACCAGCTTACCGTCGGGCAACGTTGGGCAAGCTGTAGCAAAGTCGCCTTTACACAAACACACCTCCTAGCCTGTCTAGACAGTAGTAAAATAAAAAAGCAATGACAAGGATCGAACCCAGGATACTGTGCACCATAGTCAAAGTACTGAACCACTAAACCATGACAGTTGTACTTAGAAATACAGTATTACCATACATATAGGAATGAATGAAAATATAACCATGACAAAGCAGGCTTGCTGTAAACAGACAAATATCCAAAATGGCCAATCACAGATAAGTGTGGGAAAACCGGCATATATAAGCCTCATAGGCAGGAATACACACCATAACTGATTGTGGTACCCATTTGAAGTCAGGATGGCAGGTGCAGGAGAGGGAAATCGCTTTAGAGCACAGAGGTGGGGCATTGAGGAGTCAAAATATATGGTTTGGCTCCTAGTCCACCATCTTGAAGTCCAACTCATGCAGGGCCAGGTTCAATGGGGAGCGTACAAGGCAGAGGCGTGGAACCGGTTGGCACATGATCTCACCAGTGCCACAGGCATTCCGAGGACTAGTGAACAGGTCCGTCACCACCATGCGGACCTGAAGCGACGAAAGGAGGACCAACTGAACCGATGGATCCAGGAGGCCCGTCAAATGCCCAACGCCCCACTACTGAGTAAGTATCCATGTAATTAAGTATGTAAGAAATGCTATCCTAGCCTATAGTATGGATAGGTATGTTCCAATATTCCTTCATTTATATTACAGCTGCAGGTGTTCGTTCCATGAATCGGCAAGCCTATGCTGATAGGCTGGCAAGGTTGCGCCACCAGGCAGGTTAGTAATTATTCTGCTGGTATTGTTATAGAATAGAAGTGAAACAGCCTGCAAAAGAGTTCAGTGTTGTAACCCAGTAATAAAGGTCAAATAAGCCTAGAAGAAAGATTCTGCTAGTATTGTAAGATTAGATGAGTGATGCAGCCTCTAAAAGAGTATTGCAATCCAGTAATAAAGATTAAACAAGTCTCAAATAGAGTTTCCACCTGTATTGTAATATCAAATAACTGCTTCAGCCTGAAAATGAGTGTTGTAATCAATCAACAAAGGATAGACAAGTGTCGAATACATCCTTGTAAATTCTGCCATATGAAATAAGTGAGTCAGCTGGAAAGGATTGTTGTAACCCAGTAATAAATGTTAATAAAGCCTAGAATTAAGTACCATCCTGAAATGTAAATATAAAATAAGTGAGAGAGTGTGAGAAAGGCAGTTTGAAGCTACCAAGAAAGCTGTACTAAGTCTGGAATAAAGGTATACTGCATTCACTACATAATGAAATGAATGAGACAGCCACAACCAAAGAGTGAAATGTCTTTAATAAAGTACAGAACCTGGACTGTGTCCATCCCACAATTTGGATATGTTGCTGTACCCTTGCATTATGGAGATAGTATGGTTGTATGAAATGCTGAACATCCACAGTTGTCTAGACCCATATAAATCAAATGTAGCAGGATGCTTTACCTGAATACAGCCAGATATGAACATATATGAATAAAAATGGAATGTATATTAATGTAGCAGTAACATCCCCATCACCAACATTCCTAATGTTACATACAGGAAACTGTACTAATACATGTAGGGGATATATATCTGCATCTACTAGGAATGTACAGTATATGTATAGGTAGTTTAAGTTGTTAATGTAATATTTCTCCACCCTACCCTATTCTCACAAATGATGCCATTCCACACCAAACTGGGTATGTGTATTCACAATTAATTCCCATGGACATTTGTCCTGTTGGTTTATACATATCTGCATGTACGTTGATGCATGCGCCCTGTTCACATATCCAAACCTGATGGCCTGTTGCCACCAATGAACCCTGCTTGCTGTTGGAATGTCCACTGTTGTTCTAAATATGCATGTGTTATGCTTGCTGCTCAATGTTCGGAATTCATGTGTGTTTGGTTAATGGGAATACTGATGCATGCTGTTACAACTAATTTTGAATGGTGTTGTTTGTTACTAATCCAAAATGCCATATAATACTGCTAAACATAGGACAACAGAGAAGGCGGGTTCCAGCGGACCCACCTCTCCCACCTCATCTGGCGAGTGCACCTGGCACCAGTGCCCAGGCCGGAACCTCCTCCTCCGGTGGCCCTGTGCCTCCTTCGGGTGGAAGCACTGCAGGGGATGGGGCTCATCCCCCCTCTGCAAGCGTGGCTGGAGGAGAGCCTCCACTCACTCTCCATAGGGTCCGGTCTGTGGTGCGTAGTGAGATCAGGCATTCCGTGACTGATCCCCTATGCCAGCTTGAGGCAAGAGTGGTGCAACTCACAGGTGTGCCTGTCCGTCCTATCCAGCCCCCAGCACAGCCCTGGCCTGGGCTGTGAAGGCGCAGTGGTAACTGCCTATGGGTGGGGATCTCAGTTCCACTGTTGCCATCTGTGGGCTCATGGGCTTGCAATATCCAAACATTCGTCCCCGTCAGTTGTGTTTACCCCCACATGTGTCATACTCCGCCCCTGTATGCATTTTGTTTGTCTTGTCTGTTAACCTCCTCAACCTACCTCCCCAAATATACCTACTTCCTGCACCTCACATTCCACTCTCACCTGAAAAAAAAAAAAAAGGCACTCTGTTCACACAAAAAAATTATGCCCCATACATAGCTTCCCATTTCGCATACATACATGTCTGCTGGACATGTAAACTGATAATTACAATTGGCTGTACAACATATTTACTTGTCCTCACCCCTCTCTCAGGGGTGGAAGGTGTCAAATCTCACTTTAAATTTCTAACATATGCACAGCTGTTGCTGGTAAAGAATCGGGCAGCTATGGGCCTTCCCTACAGCCTTACTGCACAACCGAAGCTTGTTTTCCTACTGTCCTACTCTCTTTGTGCCCCCTTTTTCACCACTGTCCTATTTCCCCATTTTCTTTTCTTTAAAAGAAATTAGCGAGGGTGTTAGCGGGAGTAAGCACTTTTAAGCGGTAGTCAGAGGGTGTGCACTTGTGTGCGCTTAGCTAAGCGTAGATAAGCATAGCTAAGCATCGCGCAAACTCGAGCAAACCCACTTACAACTGCTTAAAAGTGCCTTAGTCACTCTGTATGACAAGGCCTGTAGTCTGCTCATTAGCAAAATAAAATACGCCTGTCAGTCTTGAACCCCGGAAACACTAGACTGCATGAATTACCACTGAGCCACAGCAGATATACAAGAACCTGGTGCTGAAAGAAATATATCATGAAATACAATGAGTGAATGTAAACTGAAAATAGGAAGGCCATTACACAAAGCTTGTTCTGTATATTTTTACTGGCAATTCTTGTGGAATTGCATTACATGAGTGTGATAAGAGAAACAGCCATGCTAGTAGGTAATAATGTCACAGTAGCACCTTACAAACCCCACACAGTATCAGAGCAGGATAAACACCGCCATATTTGAATAGGTAAGAGGCCAGACCTCCCAACTGTGACTGATTTACAGGGATGTCCCTGATTTGCAAACAAATGTTACCTGTGCCCCACTGACTCCCTGTGAAATGTACTAACAGTGTGCAAAAAGGTGGGGAATCCCACGCAATGGTAACTGTCAATAAGTTACAGTAGACACTACTTGCATGTCAGAAATGGTGTAGTAATACATATGCTCAAAATACCCCACAGTCACAACTGCAGAATATCTGAAATATATCACGGGTGTATTCCACTGATATGTACCTTTCCCTGAGGCTCGTCAAATATATACCTAAAAGTATCTCAGGCCTGGAAGTGTCAGAAACACACAGGCATATCAGCCTGTCTGCTGTTACACACTCTGCGAATAGCTTTAGAATTACTTCCACAAGCATGCCCTTATGTAGGAGTACAACACAGAAATATCAATGGATGTAGCCATCTAACATACTAATGACAGTATAGCAGTTCACAAGCACTGCATGTGCCTGATAATCATAATTGTTAGTACAATATACGTAGTTGTCCTCAACCCTCTCTCAGGGGTGGAAGGTTTCAAATGTCACACCAAATGTCAAACATATGTACAGCTATTGCAGTTAAAGAAATGTGCAGCTATGGACCTTCCCTACACCCAGCCTGCACATCCCTAGCTGGTGTCCCCACTGACTTCCTCTTCCCGCTTACAACTGTTTAAAAGTGCCTTATTCACTCTGTATGACAAGACCCTAGTACTGCTCAGCAGCAAAATAAAATACTTTTGTAAGTGTCAAACCCCAGACCTTGGCCTCACCAGACT
This sequence comes from Protopterus annectens, assembly GCF_019279795.1. NCBI lineage: Eukaryota > Metazoa > Chordata > Ceratodontiformes > Protopteridae > Protopterus > Protopterus annectens. The sequence continues at coordinate 776,153,897 of NC_056739.1, read as the reverse complement.
GCATGAAGTACCACCTAGCCACAGCAGACATATAAGAACTTAGTGCTGAAAGATATATATCATGCATTACAAGGAGTGAATGTAAATGGAAAATAGGAAAGTCATAGCAACACATTCCAGTAAAGACAAATATCAGGCATTCAAGGAGTGAATGTAAAGGGAAAATAGAAAAGCCATAGCAACACATTGCAAGAACTACTGTTGTATGCCAGTTAATCCACAAATCCCACAGGAAAGTACATACTCCCATGTAAACAGTGTTAGCATTAACAGGTGTGAGTTAACATACACACTGAGAAGAGTGAACTGGAAGAAGCAACAGCCAGGTTTCAGTACAACACGCATTCCAGTGGCTACAACACAGCCTCAGATATGAGAGATATACCAGCCTTCTGACTGACACAACAGTGTCCACAGCAAACCAGCATGGTCCCCACCTTGCAAAACTGAAAGGCCTACACCTACCTAACCTATCATTTTATAGCAGTGTCCTGAAATCACAGTGAGAACTGCAATTACCACACAGCAGGCTGCATGCAGTTACTTAATGCTGGCCACCAATTGGTGCAGAGGCCATCACATGCACATGTGCAGATACCTACAAAAGCAGCCTGTACTGCCAGTCCACACATGCAATAATATCATTGCAGCAACTGGAGGGAGAGAGAGAGACAGAGAGAGACAGAGACAGAGACCAAAAAAAAAAAGCAAGCAAGCCAAAAGAAAAAAGCTGTCAGAGACACCAGTCCACAAAATACAGAAATATAACACATCAACAGGTACAACTGACAGAGGTGAGAAATACAAAGGTAATGTATGTAACAGATATGTATTTGCTGGCATCTGAATGATGTGTCTGAAAGGTAATCTACATACTGTGAACCCTCCATATGTGTTAGCAGTCTGTATCTATATGTATATGCAGATGTGCATAGGGCAAGGGACATACTGCAACTGTTAGTGAAGGCTGGACATACATATGTAGTTGAAGGTTGCTATGTGCACATATCAATGTAGGTTGTAGTGTGTGGCATTGAAAACAGCATGCAGTGCAGGTATATGTCATGTGGTGGTGAACGTCTGTGGGACTGAGCCAGTGAGGCCTGCTACAGCTATACGGCCTGAGGACAGCATAATGCATTCTGCACAACACTGTGCAATATCATTACAGAATGGTATGTCTCACAACTGTTTCAGAAGTGATATTCCCACCATGAAAGGTGGCCAGTCTATGTGCCTAGATGTACAGCAATGGATGTTTAGAAGTGTGTGTGTGTGTGTGTGTGTGTGTGTGTGTGTGTATATATATATATATATATATATATATATATATATATATATATATATATATATATATATATATATATATAGATATATACACATATATATATATATATATACATATATCTATATATATATATATATATATATATATATATATATGTGTGTGTACATAGATAGAGAGGTATGTATAGATAGATAGAGATATATAGATAGATAGATAGATAGATAGATAGATAGATAGATAGATAGATAGATAGATAGATAGATAGATAGATAGAATATGTGTATACATATAGATATAATAGATACATACATATATAGATATATATGTAGATACATACATATATACAGATAGATATGAATGTCTATAGATATGTAGATATATATATATATATATATATATATATATATATATATATATATATATATATATATATATATATATATATATATATATATATATATATATATATATATATACACATATATGTAGATATGTATATATATATATATATATATATATATATATATATATATATATATATATATTTATATTTATATGCATATGTATGAGTGAGAAAGGGGGACATGGGGCAGATGTATTGCAACAGGTGCCTGGTGACCAAGGCATGGACTGAACACCAGTGTTGATACTGCAGTACCATACCCCATTCCAAAACATGTTACCCACTAACTACAACATAGGTGGTTGCCTGCCTACCACTGGAGGTGTCAGAAGGGAACATGGGACACAGGTGTACAATAGCCTCCCCTTTGATATCCACAGTGGCACACTAGTCTTGTAATCCCTGTACATGGTATGTGTCATCACAAAAGGTGTGTCAGCTAGGGAAATGTAAGTCAGTGTACCCCTCTACACCTCACAATGTCCTATGCAGTATGTACCTCCCATGAGAACTATAGCAAGTGGAAAGGCCACAGACATACCTAACAAATACTGATAATGCCCTCAAACACATTCCCTATGCAGACTGACTCACAAAACCACAGCTAGAGTGCCTTGCATACTTCCTACACAGAGGTTACCACTGCTGGACATACAGAGTTATGTCACACCCATACCAGTCAGCCAACCACCATGGCAACACCTCACAATCCGTCCAGCCTACATGACCTAGGGCCCTAATCCTTGTCACTGCACTAAACAGCACATGCTGGAGGTGCAGGTTCCTATACACAAATATGCCATACCCTGGACTAAACCACCCAGCATTAACAAACAAGGCTCCTTATTAGTAGATGTCATACATACCCTGATGAATGTTATGGAGATAGGTAATATGCCCTGTGAGTCACCTCTGTATAACCGTTTCACAGGAGCAAGTAAAATCACATTACATGTGTCCCAAAGGGCAGGGTAGCATATGGCTAGGCTGCCCTAGGCCCAGGGCCAATGGCATAGTACCTACCTATGATACAAAGCACACACACATGTACTCAGTGCAATACCAGCTATGTGAGGTTGAATGAGTGTGACACTGACTGTGCAAGGTCTGTAAAGGTGTGATAGCTTAGCGTGAGTTTGTGTCTGTCATGGTAGTTTGTGTCCTAGGTGTGAGGCCAGAGAAAGATGTGTCAGTTATCGGGATGCAAACATAGTAGATTGGCATATGTTGTGCCGTAGTTCCCTGTGCCGTAGTTCCCTGTGTACGACTGCGGTGTCCCATTGTAGGCAGAAGCAATACATGTATGCTCAGTAAGTGGTACTGATTTTGAATCCAGCTCACATATGAACTGTTGTACTACCTGAAGTTGTAGGCCTAAACACTACAGTATGGTGTATGTTCACATTCCCTGGTAACACTGTCTTGTGTGTTTCCTGTAGTCTGCACAGATTACATACCTCATGCATAGGTATCTGTAAGTAGGGGCACACAGTACTATAAGGTACACAGTTAATGCTCATCTGTGTCGTCATACATTTGTGTGTTGTATGTATGTGTAATGTGTGTGTAATGATGCCTGTACCATGGCCGCAATCACATGTGTGTTACAGGGTATGTGTGTGTACCTGACAGCATGTCTACTCTGTGACAGCAGTATGCTGGCTGTATTAACAACTGTGCACATATGTCAGGTAGGGGTATGGCATCAAAGACTAGGGTGGATTACCGTTGAAACTGTAAATGTGCATTGCATTCATTGCATGGGATGACAATATTCTTCATCCATTAGCTTGATACATACCCCCAGTGTGAGGTTGTGCATTGTATCCCAAACAGTGTGCCGAGTTCTGGTGTATACTAGTTTGTTGTATGGAGTGTGGCAGGCACTGTCAGACAGTTGTGGGCTGAGCACTGATATGTGGTATTGAACATGTGTATCCCCTGATAGACAGACAGATGCTATATATGGCAGTTCAGTGATATCAATACATTAGAATATTAAGTGTGCCACAGGACTTGCTCACATATTTTTCTTTTCCTTCCAGGGTGATGGTGCATCAGCGTAACCCACCTTATACAGCAGCAGAGGATCAGGAGATCCACCAGAGCCTGGTGCAGAATTTCTCTGTGCTGTTTTCCAGGACCAGCCAGAACCAGCATGAGAGGGCTGCACTGTGGCAAGAACTTGTCCATCGGGTAAATGACATAGGCATGCATAACCAGACATATGAGCAGGTACGCCATCACTGCAGTGATTTAATTAGACATGTCCGGCAGCGTGTGTCTGATATCCACAGACAACAGCTTGCCACAGGTGGTGGGGTACCTATCCACCCCCTCACCAGTTTGGAGGAGCACCTCCTAAGTGTTGTGGCTCCAGGCCAACAACAGCATCATCCACAAACATGTGCCATCATGGAGGCCGGAGCCACCCAGCATGCTGAAATGGAGTGTGCAGGTAACATGCCATATCTGTAGTTGACTGTTCTCTGTACTGGTAGTTTATGCATGTGTGAGATGTGTACTGTGTGTGTAGCTGTTAACCTGCCAATTCTTCTGCAGGATTGATATTCTGAGTATAAGCTGTATACCTGTGAAAGCCAACTGTTGTACTACTGTACTTTATCATACTCACAGTATCAATGGCACAGTTGTGGCTACTGGCAATCACTGTCATATTTTTGCAGGTCCCACTGGAGTGACAGCAAGGCAGCCAATCCATGCTGGTGAGTGTGTAATATCAATACTATTGCTAATGACATGTGCATGTCATATGGAGGTGTAGTGTGTGCACATGTAACACACCTACGCATAATGCATGCTGTGTATGTTTGCTGTGAGACTATGCATATCCCATTATTCTCAGTAGCTGCCTCACTCACAAGCAATACACAGAGCATGACACACATGTGTGGTAACACAGTACTGGACATTGGATAGGCATACCTGATACACACGTACACAACACGCACATGTTTGGCATAGACACTACACCTTAGCCTGCAACACATGTCCAGTTATGACACCTGCTGTATGCCCACCCTTCAGTATCCCACTTATCATCTATGCAGCACACATAATATACCTGAGGGGTAGAAGCCTATCATGTCTTTGTGCAACAGTCTTGAACAAATAATACATTCATGTTAGGCAATGCTCACTACTGGCCACCTTACACACCCATGTAACAAGTGGCTGTGGATCTAGTCATGTTACTGCACTTCAGGTACAGCATGCTAGCTGCCTGTCTGGCACACATTATTATTGTTGACTGACCACAAGAAGCATGTTGATCATGGCTCACGTTACTACACCACATCCAGTTCCACTGACCACAAAAGTACACATAGCAGTTATTGCGTAGCACCATCATGTGTTTTGTGTGTGTGTGTGTGTGTGTGTGTGTGTGTGTGTGTGTGTGTGTGTGTGTGTGCAAATATATGCACCCACAGCTTGTAACACTTGCACAACATTGTTCTGTCCTTGTACACATTGTGTCCCAGGGTGGAGACAATCACTGAACAACTACACACAAGCATCAAGTACACGTATACTGTTATTAACAATGGCTGTCTACACTTACACTGCATGTTCCTGTGCAACACATAATCTGCATGCTGACACGTGTGCAGTGATGTTTTTCCTTGTGATACTGTCACCCACCCTCAAACAGTATTGTGTATGTGTTGGATTGCAGGTGTGTACATGTTTGTATCTGCTGTACTGAGGAGTGTGCCTGTGTGCTTGTGTGCCTGTGTGCTTGTGTGCCTGTGTGCCTGTATGCATGTGTGCTAACATTGTGTACACATTTGTAAACTGTGTTTCCTATCTTCCTCTCACAGGTTCTGATGTTGCTCTGGTGGAGTGCAGCAGGGAACCTGAAGCCACTGCTGGGGATAGTGATAATGATGATACATGTGTAATGGCACAGGGAGGTGTGACAGGGTCTGTCGTTGGTCAGCCAATCGACACTACACAGCAGTCAACCCCATCAATGCACACAGTCATCCTGCTGATACATCCATTGTCACCAATGTCCTTAGCTGAGGGACAGCATACAGTGGGCATTGACCAGGGTAGTGTGGTATCATTGGCACATGCATCCCCTCACTGCAGCCATGGCCAGATTCCTGACATGGTACCACACAGGCAGATATCCAGGGGTTCTCGTGGGAGCATCTGTTGTCATACTGCCCCTGTCAGACATGCCCACAGAGGTCTTTCAACCTCAGCTATGTTCTGAGCTGTAATGCAGGCACGTATGGAACGGTACACCAGACAGGGTCTGAGGGAGCTTAGAGCACATTGCACCGCTATGAATGACACTATGCATGATGTTGCGGCTGCCATCCATAATATCAGCGAGGTCATTGATAGACGGGGGGACACATTAGATCTCTTCCACAACTACATGTCCAGGAGCCAGGACAGTGCAGGACGGTTGAGGCGTCGATGTGGATGTATGCCAGCAACATCATCAGCTGGCAGTCGTCGCGGACGACAACAAACCCGCAGCCACTCCCATAGTGCCAGTACCAGCCCCAGCAATGCTGGGTCTGTGCTGTCATTAGACCATCCTAGAAGACCATGTGCACATGGCTCTAGACAGTCCCAGCAGGGACATGTGTCCAGTCAACAACCCACTGCCTATGATGACAGTACCCAGTCTGGCTTAGTACCCGATACTGTCCGTAGCACCCCTGCCAGGCACAGGTACTGTGTCCATGGTGGCCAGAGACAGTGATCTATATGACCTGGCAGGTACAGTCTGTGGCTGTCCATGAACACCCGTATATGGCAGCCACATGGTGGATCTGTGTGCATGCATACACACAAACATAATGCTAACACCTAGGGCTAACACATACACACACACACACACACACACACACACACACACATCGCATCAACATTGCCCCATGTTGTACTGTTGTCCTTCACTAACACACACACACACACATACATGTCGATTGGATGTGTCAATGGCAGACTCTGGCAAACCAAGTACACACCCTGTGCATATGATGAAACTGTGCCACCTCCTGCCATCTGTAACATTGATGCAGGAACAGGATAGCATGGTGCTGATGCACAGGGTGACTACATAGCACTGTAGTAATATTATCATGTTGTTAACAGTACAGTGTAATGATATCATTGTTGGTATATCCGAGCATGCATGATGCATTAACACTATGATTGTCATTGTAGTTTTGTATACACCAGTGTTAATTCCCAAAGTGTACTGTCTGCACATGTGCCACATGGCTGTTGTGTGCACCTGTGCCTGCATGTGTTGGGGTGTGGACAGTACATGTGTGATGTTTGCAGCACAGAGTTGCAGGTGTACATTTGTGAACATGGTTAGCATGGAACATGACATGGTTTGACAGTATGCTGTGGGTGATACAGTTTCCAAATATCAATGGTCTACATTCTGGTAGTATACACAGCCTACATAGCCTGACATTCAGTGGTTATTACATGGTGTCTCCTCAACTGATACACAGATGTAGGAACCCGGTGTCAGTGATATCCCTGCAGTACTAGACTATACCAGTAGCAATTCTTAATGAGCCCCACACATCCCTGGGAACAATACTCTTTGGCATATAGCAGTCTCACGTACATGCCAACACACTACGGATCTGTCCATCCATGACTGCAAATGCATACAGTGGCCTACAATGCATTCTACACATGACACACCTAACCACCACAAGGGTATCATATGGACAGATACCTGTTGTCCAAGCCATGCTGTATTGCTGTAACACAACTGTAGCATTGTCATCGGCATGTACTTAACATAGTATTCCAACAGTACCATGTAGGTGGTAGCACCCATCATGTAGAACGGGTAATGGTGTGTACATGTGGACAAGTGTTATCTTGTCTATCCTGTGATATTCACATTTCCAAAGGTATTCTGAAGTCCCTCGGTGTATCACCTAAGCAAGAAGGTGTCTGTATGCATATCGGCAACAGTTGCCATACACCTACACTGGATGTCCATGACTCACAGACTTTGCTGTGTTTTAAGATGTCTGACATATACTCCAGACATGAACCCTCACCCACATTAATCTATCAAAGCTTTCATGAGTGTGTGTCACATAGTTGGCCTAGGACACAGATCACTGCAGTAGCCTGCATTGTCACCAACATACATGTATGGCCTAAGGTCTGGGAAGCTGCACATGCTGGCAAAGGTAACAACTGTATTCATATGAGGCAGGCTTCACACATAGGAACTATTAAAGGTCACAGGTACATATCTGTATGTGGCACACACATACTGATGTGTGCATTGAAATTACTGTTATAATAATATGTCATACAATAATAAAAGCAAAACACACAACACATTAACAAACACACACATGGCATTTGTAGGATTCAAACCCCTACCTAACTATGTTATGATACTTGAAAGAGACAGCACAGCGCGTTATTCGCATTACTGGATGATTTCTCTTCTCCTGCTGTATTTATAGGGTGGTGACATCATCAGTCTTTCCAAAGAGGAATGTACATCGTTTAGTGTGTTATCCCAGTCTTCAGAAAGGCCATTCCTTTCACAGAGAATTGCATACACACATACACACAGCGTTTGCAGGATTCAAACCCCTACCTAACTATGTTATGATACTTGAGAGAGACGCATTAGCACAGCGCACTATTCGCATTACTGGATGATTTCCCTTCTCCTGCTGTATTTATAGGGTGGTGACATCACCAGTCTTTCCAAAGAGGACTGTACATCTTTTACTATCCCTCAGTATGGGGGATAACAATATCTGTGCATTAATAGACGCCTAGTTCAGGGTCACATATGCACACTGGCACTGCCAGGTTATGTTCTATACCATGCTTCATGACCACAGGACTTGTAACACACAACACAACTAGGGAGTGTATCCATATACATCACAGATACACACACCTCTGGGTTGGTACCACTGCACTAAGCATGACAGGCCATACATATACAACTACCATTGTGCAAAACTGCCTTTTGGTTTGGTGTGTAGTTCAGACCACCCCCCATACCCAGGAACTGCACTCGGCTTTCCTGGGAACAGTGTAGGATATGAAGGTCTTCACACACACCATTATAGTGGTTGACTTCAGGTACACGAATATTGACTGGGGATACTACTCAGGCCTCAACAACATCACCCTACAGCCACTACAATTTGTGAATCCATGTGCTATGGCACAACCAGTCACCGCAGCCACAAGGGGGAATACATATTGGACCTGATCATCACCAACACGGGGACTCTATGTTCCACACCAGAGGTAGAACCCTCATTGTTAAGGTCAGACCATAAACAACTTTCCCTGGACATCCATATCCCGTCCCCACCCCCAGCCAAGGAAATCACTGTAAAGAATTTCTCAAAAGCAGACTTTGCACTTGTGAAGACTGGGGTGGAATACTTCAAAGGCCCCGTGCTGGAGGATAATACAGCCCAATCTGCAGAATCCTTTACAAACGCATTTTATGAGCACCTGCAAGTATGCATTGATCATGCTATCCCAAATAAAACCAAGACTCCTCCAAAACAGCAGACCTGTCTGGTTGACCCCGGCCATATATAAGCTGTACAACAGAAGGAGGAAGCTACTACATAACTGAGCATTATCCCACAGAGGGAGGACATCTCTGAACAGTAGTGGCAAGACACTTCAATCCCTCATATAATCATCACTTGCAAGTTTTGACAGTGAAATTGACCAGACACTACAGATAATCACAAGGCCTTCTTTAGTTATGTCAGTAATATGTGTGGAAACACCCAGATATGCTCTGAATTGTTGCATAACAGCACAAAATATGCCAAACCTACAGACATAGCCTACACCCTGGCAGACAGAGTCTGCACAAACACCCCCCCCCTTACCCCCCAAGGGTACAGATACCCATCCCAAATGAATGTAACCTCCCTGACATCACAGATGCACAGGTGAAATGTGCCCTCTCCACAACAAATAACACAGCATATGTATGGGACTGGACGGTGTCCCAGGCTGTGTCCTACATGAGCTCTGAGTAGAACTGAACACTCACATAAGTCACTGTTCCAACTCAGCCTTACTACAGGATATGTACCCTGAGAATGGCATACACATACAGTGCTCCCACTCCACAAAGGTGGTGCCACAATGGACCACAGGAACTATCACCCCATAAGCCTGACTAGTGTGGCAGAAACAGCTATGGAGCGTATTATTATGGAAGTCATAATCAAAAACATTGTGAGCCTCCAGACAGTGGATCATACACAATTCGGCTTTGTTAAGGGCAGATCTTGCCTCTTACACATAGTTCATATCTTTGAAACAGTTACTGAAGCCATGGATGAGAGCAAGGTAGTTGACACAGTCTACCTGTACCTTGCAGAAGCCTGCAACACAATACCCCACTCAGGCATCATACATATGCTTACCAGCTTAAATATCAACCCCTATATCACTAGATGTGTTGCTATCTGCCTCAGAGATGGAACCCACATGGTCAGAATTGCAGGTGCCATGTCCAGTTCCAGACCAGTTACAACTGGTATCTCACTGGGCTCAGTTGTGGGACCTGTCCTGTTCGGTATGTACTTCTCTGAGGTTCAGACTAACACGGGGGGATTATGTCTAACAAATGTCACAGATGACTGCTAACCGGGGGCCATAAGCGACACTGCAGCTGACACATGCTTCCTCCATAAGGGTCTCACAGAGATGGATGCTTGTTGCCAGAGCCATGGCCTCGTGCTAAATGCTAAGACATGCATAGTCATCCCCTTTGGGGAAAACAAGGTGCACACAAATTACCACATAAGTGGTAATCCATTAAGTACAGAAGATGTATTTACAGATTTGGGGACCAACATAGATCGTAACTTCTCCTTTGCTAATCACATTGACAGAGTCATTGCAAAGACCTTTATATAGCCCTCCTTATCACATGGGGGTTTGCATGTAAATCATGGGAGGTCATTGTGGCCCTCTACTAGTCACTCATCAGGCCCATGTTTGACTACAATGCCCCTTTTGGGGTGTACCTTACCCAACACCTGCAGCAACTACAGTGACCACAACAGTACCTCCCCAAGAGGATCATGGGCTACACACAGATATCCTATGCAGCTCAACTAAAGGATCTCCAGCTCTACTCAGTTGCTTAATGCCTACTCAGAGGTAATCTATGCCTGACGTACACAGCCATGTCAAACCTAGAAGTAATGGACATGCTCCACCTCATAACATCCAAGACCCTTAGAGCTACACACTCCAGGGACTTAAACCTCAGCACAAAAGTAATGGGCCATGCTGCAGGGACAGATTCATTACCCAGAGGCTCCCCTCACTCTGGAATTGAATCCTAATTAGAGTTAAACATAGCTCCTCGCCAACCCTCTTCCAGCAAAATCCAGCCGTATGGATGGGAACTTGCAAATTCACCCCTGAGATCTCCACTCTGTCCCTGCTTGACAGAGGCACAGCAAACTAGCCTTAAAGGGTGCCTTCTGTGACCTACTTTACAGAGGCACAGTAGGCTACTGTACTGGGGAGGCGGACGCCAAATACACTCTGCCTAGGCTTATGAATTCCCTAGGGCAGACAGCCTAGTATCGACCTCTGCACCTATGTTTATGTTCAGGATGAACAATATTTGTTGCTGATACTGTTTGCAGGTATTTATTGCCGTAGCTTCCCCAGTTTCTATGAACAACTTGTGTATCTGTGTAACATGTTTGATCATGATAGGGTTCCAGTATATTAATATATGTGTCTGTTGTCATTTAACTGTGTGCACAGGGCGGATTGCTGGATAGTGGGAGGTTCCTGGCTTAACACATACAACTGCCAGATATGTGTGGACGACTGCTGTACTCAGACATGGCCTAAGTGTGTGAGCATGCCCAGTTCAGGCTTTCCATGGTTTGTTGCCTGACATATGTCTCATTTATCCAAGTGTGTGAGCATGCCTAGTGTGACCTTTCCATATGTTGTTATCTGAAGTCCACTACATTTGTGGTTGTGTGTGAACATGACCAATACTGCCATTTATACTGTGTGTATTGGAAGTCATGTTGTGTTCTTACTGCCAGACTCCTTTGTGTCATAACTCAACAGGGATTATGCTGTGCCTGCAGGGTTTCCATGGGATAGTTTGCAAAGACTTGTCAACATTCTTTCATACTGGCTGAACATTGCAATGCTGTCATGGTATAGTGGTTCAGTACTTTCACTATGGTGCACAGTATCATGGGTTTGAGTCCCATCACTGCTTTAAATGTTCATACTGAGTAGACCAGACTGGTTAAGGGCCAGTTAGGAAACTATGAGAATGTTGCATTTTGTTCAGCTATGGCCTACTTAAACCAGGCTTGTCCAAAATTGCTGTGTATTCACCAACTTGGGTGGACATTGCCAAACATTACTCCACATTGACCACAGTTGTACTAGTTGGTGTGTGTGATTCTGTTCATAGGTTCATACTAGGCTATCTGCCCTAGGGCATTTATAATCCTAGCCAGAGTGTGTTTGGCTTTCAACACACATTTTAAGTGGAGTTTGCCATGACATTTTTCAAGGTTAGTATACTGTGCCTCTGTCTAACAGTGACATAGAAGTGATATCCAGGGTAAATCTACAATCTCCCATCCACTCATCAAAATTCCTCTTGAAGAGAGTCAATGAGGGACTCTGGCTAACCTGAAGTGGGAGTTTACTCAAGAGTGGAGGGAGCCTCTGGGTTATGAATCTGTCACTCCAGCATGTCCTATTTATTTCATTCCTGAGGTTCAGGTCTCTTGAGCGCATAGCTTGATGGGATTCAGATTTTCCGAGGTGCAGCATGTCCATTGATTCCAGGTTGGACATGGATTTATACATCAGGCACAGATTGCCTCTGGATGGTGGTATGCCACTGAGTGGAGCTGCAGTTTCTTTGGCATCTATTTGAGCCCTTTGATCCTCCTGGTGAGGTACTTTTGTGGTCTTTCCAGCTGTTGCAGGTGTCTGATAAGGTACATCCCACAAGGGACATTGTACTCAATTATGGGCCTGATGAGGGATGAGTAAAGAGGCACGATGACCTCCCCTGATCTAGATGTGAATACCTTCATGATTAGGTGGGCTATATGAAATGTTTTTCTAAACACTTTGGCCACGTGGTTGTCGAATGAGAGATTGCTATCAACTTGGGTCCCCAGGTCCCTTATCACTTCTTCCATACTTAATGGGTTACCACCTATGTGGTAATTTGTGGGCACTTAGTTTTTGCCAAAGGGGATGACTATACACTTTTTTGCATTTAGCTTGAGGACATGTCTCTGGCACCAGTTGTCTGTTTCTATGAGGCCCTTTTGTAGGATGCTTGTGTCAGCTGGAGGGTCAATTATGGCACCCAGTTTGCAGTCATCTGCAAACTTGTTCAGCCACAGTCCTTCTGTGTTGGCCTGTACCTCCGAGAAATATATACCAAACAAGGGAGGTCCCAGGACTGAGCCTTGTGGGATGCCACTTGTAGCTGGTTTGGGGTTTGACATGGCTCCAGCATTTCTGACCATGCGGGTTCTGTCCTTGAGCCAGTTTGCAACCCATCTAGTGACATAGGGGTTTATATTGAAGTTGATGAGCTTATCTATAATGACCAAGTGGAGTATTGTATGGAAGGCTTTTGCGAGGTCCAGGTAGGCTGTGTGGACCACCTTCCCCTCGTCATTGGCCTTGGTGACGGTTTCAAATGACTCAACCACGTTTAAGAGGCAGGATCTGCCCTTAACAAAGCCAAACTGGGTAGGATCCAGTGTCTGTAGGTCCCCAATAACTTTATTTCTGAGGTCCATAATGATCCTTTCCATAGCTTTGCTGACCAAGCTAGTCAGGCTTCTGGGGCGATAGTTTGCAGTATCCATTAAGGCACCACCTTTGTGGAGAGGGACCACTGTTGCTGTACACTGCTCTTTGGGTACATATCCTGTGGTAAGGCTGAGATTGAACAGTGGTTTTATGTTTGTGTTCAATTCTTCTTGGGGTTCATGTTGGACACAGCCCAGGACACCATCTGGTCCCATTGATGCTGTGTGTTTTGTTTTGGAGAGGCTGGCTGTTACCTGAGTATCTGAGATGTCAGGGGGCCAGCACTCTGCTGGGATAGATATTTGCCCTTTTGGTGGGGGGGGGGGGGTTTGCACTGAACCTGTCAGCTCGGATGTTGGCAATGTCTGTGTATTTGGTGTATTGTTTGTCATTTTGGACTAATTCTGAGCATATCTGGGAATTCCCACCCAGTTTCCTACCATAACTAAAGAAAGCCTTATGATTATCCTTAGTATCCTGTACAATTTTTATCTCAAGGATGGCCTTAGACGATTTTATGTGTGGCCGTAGTTTTTTAATAATGCTTATCAGAGATGCCTTCCCTTTTTGGGATTTTGCTCTATCATATAGTAGCTTCTTCCTTGTATTGTATGGTTTGTTTATGGCTGGGGTCCACCAGACAGGATGCCTGCCTTTGGAGGATTGGGTCTTGGTTTTATTTGGGATTGCATGATCCATGCATTCCTGAAGGTGTTCATAGAATCCGTTTATAAAGGGCTCTGAGGTCTGGGCCATATTTTCCACAGGCACAGGGGCTGTGAAGGATTCCACTTCGGTTTGGAGGAGTGTGACATTTGCTTTAGTGAAAATTTTTCACTGTGGTTTTCTGGCCACGGGCTGGGGTCGGGATGTAAATATCCAGTGAGATTACTCTATGGTCTGACATTACCAGTGAGGGATACACTTCTGGTCTTGGGCATAGAGTCCCCATGTTGGTGATGATCAGGTCCAGTATGTTTTCCCCTCTTGTGGGAGTGGTAGCAAGTTGTTCCATAGCATTTGAGTTCATAAATTCTAGGAACCTTTGGGCTAGGGTGTTGGAGCAAGGGTAATGCTCCCAGTCTATGTTTGGGTAGTTGAAGTCACCCAATATAATGGTGTTTGGGGAGACCTTCATATTTTCATGTGTTCTCCAGTCGGCCAAGTGTGGTTTCTGGGTTTAGGAGGGTGGTCTGTAGCAGGCTATGAACTGGAAGGCGGTTTTACCCACTGTTAGTTGCACATGGATAGTCTTTGATGCTTCATGCTGTGCCACTAACCTGGGTGTGTGGGTATCTTTGACAAATATTGATACTCACCCTCCTTTTGTAGTTTGTTCCATGTTTTGTGGCTGTAAAGCATGGTATGAGGTGTAACCTGTTAGTGCTAGGGTGCTCTTGGGAGCCTTGAACCAGGTTTCTGTTACTGCACAGATATCAACATTCTCCATGCTGAGGAGAGTTTGGAGTGCATGCATCTTGCGGTTTAGACTTCTGGCATTGAGTAGCATTACTTCTGGTTTCTTATCCCTTGTGATACCTATGGAGGTGGGTTTGTCTTTTTAGCCTTACCTGAAAAGGGCACTATGGGGGTGACAAGAGCCTTTGGCAATATCCAAAAGGCCACAGGTGACAAGTGAAAGTCATCCCTAGCGAAGCATCATGTCTTGTCGAGCATGTCATCCCAGGCTGACAGGCATTGGATCCCCTTTCACTGACACCAATACTTAAGCCGATTGTTGTAATTGATCATCTTGTCTTCATATTGTGGCATCATTCTTGGTGAGGGTAGGATGATACTCAAGGTCATCAAGTTTGCATATACTACATGGTGGTAAATGCTGTTTAGCACTACCTTACATTGCTTAACACATGGCAATCATGCCTCAGGTGGTGCTGCTGGGCTGCCTATGTCGGATGCACATACTACACTCCCTGCACATGTTTGAAAGCAGGTTGTGTCAACTTAGGCATCCCTTTCACTATATGTGGGAGTCAGAGAGAGGTATCATTTCCAGGGTTCCTACTGAGCCAGTGTATGTGCTATGCATTGCCTCTTTGCCAAGGCCAAGGCATACTGGGCACGCCTCCTTCTGCCTACTGGGGCAGGCTCAGGTTGTTCCTCCTCGGAGTCACGCTCTGCCTGTGATGGCCTTGGCAATGGTGGGGAGCTGTTTGGCCCAGGCCTATGCTGGTCCTGCTGCAGCTGTTTTCGCAGAATCATATTATGTAGCATGGCACATACCATGACAATTTGGGTACATGTAGTTGATGAGTATTGCAAGGCTCCACCAGATGTGTCCAGGCACCGGAACCGTGACTTGAGCAACCCAAACACACGCTCGATTACATTTTGTGTTTGTGCGTGTGCCTCATTATGGCGTTCCTGTTCAGGTGTGTGTGCATTTCTGATGGGTGTCATCAGACACGGCTCCAGTGCATAGCCAGCATCCCCCACTAGGTGACCATGTGGGATGCCCCCATTGGCAAATGTCTGGTACAACTGCGTCAGATGCCAGATAAGGGAATCATGGTAGCTTCCAGGGCAGCCAGCACACACATTCATTATTATGCCCTGGGCATCACACACAACCTGGCAGTTGATGGAGGGGAAGCCCTTGTGGTTAATGTAGGCCCTACCCCACTCACCGGCTGATGCTTTGATGCGTATATGCATGCAGTCTATTGCACCCACTGCCTCAGGGTATTCTGCTATTTGCTGGAAGAGACGCATATTGCTGGCCAATAACTCACGGGAATTGGGGAAATATACATGATCACCGACATGTGCTGACATGGCATCCAGGAACTGGTGCAGTACCCTGGATGCTGATGCCTGTGATATCCACATCATATCACCAGTTGGTCTCTGGAAGGGACCTGTTGCTAGTATTCTTAGGCCAACACATACCTTGGTTTCCACTGGGATGGGTTCCCCTCTGTTGGTTCTGTGTGTGAGGCGTGGCCTGCACAGCTCAACAATTTGCTGCAGGAGGTCTCTGTCCACTCTATAGCACTCCACTATCTCCAGTTCATGTAACCCCTGGTAGGTGACCCTGGGCCTGTACACTCTTCTCCGTCTCCTCACTGTGGGTTGTCCAGCAGCATTTGCATTGTAACCACCCTCAGCATGTTGCATATGTCGCCTTATAACAGCAATGGCAGCCTCTAGCATTTTTTGTCTGAGTGAAGCTTTTTCAGTTTTCACTTCTAGTAGCTTACTCCAGTGTTGCAGTGTCTGTTGAGAGAAACAAACTGCACTGTTGTTTGCAGAGTTTTAAGTGCTGGGCTGGGCTAGTGTTCTGCCTGTGTAATTGCCTGATTCCGATTGTTTGCACCTGCTAGCTCTACTAGTATTCCCTGGTAGCTTCCTACTATTTGTTGTGCTTCCTTTTTCCTTTCTGTTTCCTCGGGGGGAGCAACGCGCATACAAGTGCAGACACACTCACAGCAGCTCACATGCGCGCACACATGCTTAGACGGACTAATACTTGCTTATTCAGGTTAAAACGCATGCATACCAGTGCAAATGCACTTACAGGTCTTTAAACAGCCTTATACATGCTTACTCCGGCTTAAACGCGTGCACTCACGCTTCCTCGCGTGCACTCTGTCTTACTCGAGTTTACAGGCACGCACACATGCGCATACCCACTCAGCAAGAAACTTTGGTGTTATCCACAGTATACACCTTCCATTTCTTGGCTTTCCCTGGCCTACCTGTTGACACACCTCTTTCCATGATGTTTAACTGACAGCTAACACATGCCACTCTGCTGCAATGAGCTTCACTACTTTCATACATTCCCCCCTTGTGATGTCACCTATCTCCTACTCTGTTACTCCCCATATCCTACTCCTACCCTCCACTGACTGTGCTCATTTGCTATGTAAAAGTGTGATTCACTATCCTGACATTCATTTACATAGGATTGCCTACTAATGCTTGGTTACATGTCTTAGACTGGGCTTCTCCCCTTAGCAACCCCTACTCGGTGGCCATGTTGTCTTCAGCCTGCTATTCCCTTACATTGTAATTTAACAATTTTCATAAGTTTTATTTTCTTATTTTATGGTTTTTATAGTGCAATCCATTTGCGCGGCGCTGCGCTACATTTAAACATCGAAAATCGCCGAAAAAAAAAAAGTATTTTTATTTTAGTTTTGCATCTGGGAACATTTCCAATGGCCGTATATTTGGCCATTGGCATGCTTCCTCAACCATATGCAACCTTTATTTGGAGCTGACAAGGCTCCATTGTGCTATTTGCAGAACAGTACTCAGTTGTCAACTGAGTACATTTCTGCAACTAACATGGCTCCTACTCGGACAGGTTTGTGCTTCCTGGATCACACATTTACCTCATTTGCATGCTTTTCGGCTGCAAGTGAGGTAATTTGCATAGCCCAGCCCTGTCCATGTAGGAGACATTTTAGGAGCTCTCTTACACGCCCCTACAGGCTGTTCCTGGATTGCTTGTCGGACATGATGGCTGCATGGAGACTTACTCTACTCGTACACTCCGTGCAAGCCATCGTGAATCCGGCCCTTCATGGCGTATGCCTGCACAGCACAGCTTGCTGCCATAACTGCAGGGCTTACTGTTCTGCTCCCATCTTGTAAATGGTTCTGTGAACTCCTGTTTAAGTACCTGACATTAAAAGCCATAATTAGAGACATCTACCCCCACCATGAATCAGGATGAGCACACCGCCTACTTCAATTTACTGGAATCCCTTGCCATACAGCCCAACACTTTAGTCATGGGAGATTTCTGCTATCCTTACATAGACTGGGGGACATACATTAGCACAAATACACTCGCCCAGAGGTTCCTGGACTTTGTTAACACAAATGCTTTGGAACAGATAGTCTGCACCCCCACTAGGGGCTCTAATGTTCTCGACATAGTACTCACCAACAATGGGGGTCCCTGTACTTCTGATTGCGTGATACCCTCCCTGGTTAGGTCAGACCACAAATCACTCTTGTTTGAAGTAACTACTGGAACTGACATCCTCACAGGAATAGAAATTATAAAAGAAAACTTCACCAAAGCTAAGTAGAGCATACTAAGCGATGGTATAAAAAGCTTCATACTACCCACAATCACAGACACCAATGAGCACAATGCAGAAGTGTACACAAATGCCCTGTACAAAGACATAAGTGACTGCATAAACTCTGCTGTACCTGATTGGATTAAAACTAGGTCTTGCCCTAAAAACAAGCCACCATGGTAGACTTCAAGTATAAACAGATTATATAACAAGAGGAAAAAGTGTTGTACAGAAGCAAGACGGATATCACTCTGTGGAGGAAGAGTTCCCTCTTAAGCCTAAACAGGAAAATCAGAAATCTTGTAAAGTCTTCTAAAGCAAATTATGAAACTAAAGTCACATCCTTGGCCAAGGATAATCATAAGGCATTTTTTAACTATGTCCGAAGTCTAAAAGGAAATGCTCAGCTATGTGCCAAATTGGTTGTAGAAGGGATAACTCATACTACACAGGAAAATATTGTCAACCTGCTAGCTGACAGAGTCAGTGTAAACTTCAACTGCCATATCCCCACCTACCATATCCCAAAGCATACCTGACACCAGTCCTCTGCCTAGTATCTCTGGAGAACAAGTCATCTCTGCACTCGCCTAGGCAAAAACATAGCCTGAATGGGACGAGATAATATCCCAGATTGTTTACTAAACAATATAAAGCAAGAACTAGTGGATCCACTTGGCATTCTCTTTAACAATAGCTTGAGAACTGTTAATGTGCCTGCTAAGAACAGCAACAGTAATCCCCCTGCACAAAGGGAGGCCGTCAACTGATCCTGGTAACTACAGACTCATAAGTCTAACCAGCCTCATCTGCAAGGCCATGGAAAGAATTATCATGGACCTTATCAACAAGAACATAGGAGACCTCCAAATGCTGGACCCAACCCAGTTTTCTTTGTTAAGGGTAGATCATGCTTATTAAACCTTGTAGACTTCTTTGAGAATGTCACCAAAGCCATGGACGAAGGTAATACAGTCTACATAGGGGCTATATTACATGACACAGGAGTCAGTTCATTGAATGGCATTTTACAGCAAAAATGCCATTCAGCGAACTGTTATAGTGAGATCGTGGTACAGTGAAGATCAGAATATTTGCACTTTTTTCACTGTGGTACGATCTCAGAGTTGGTATATATAATTAGCAGGGGTGTGCGGGGCACAGCCCCCCACAATAGCATGTTTGAGGTTCAGTCTTTAGACCATTTTTAGACTATTCGGTGTTCTAATATAGACCCGTCCACACAGCCTAGCTTGACCTTGCCAAGACTTTTGACACAGTTCTCTACTTTGACATCAGTGAGAAACTCTCCCAGATAGAGATTAACCCCTACGCTACTAGATGGGTAGCCATCTGGCTCACCAGCAGAATACACACTGTCAAAAGTTGTGACTCCACCTCCACCAATAGACCTGTCACCAGTGGATTTCCACAAGGGCCTGTGCTGGGCCCCTTCCTGTTTGGCATCTATTTCTCAGAAGTCCAGACTAAAGTAGCCAGCCTTTGGCTCACCAAGTTCGCTGATGATTGCAAACTGGGAGCAATCATTTGAGTCCCCTAATGATGTCAAAATATTACAAGAAGGGCTAACACAAACAAATGACTGGTGCCAAAGCCATGATCCAAAACTAAATGCAAAAAATGCATTATTATTCCCTTTGGCAAAGCGTAACAGTATTTACAGAACTCCCCTGAGTTCCAACCCAGTGGTGCAAAACTTGGAAACACAGGTTGACAGCAATCTGAACTTTGACCACCAAGTTTCCACAGTGGTAAGGAAAGCCTTCTACGTAGCACACCCCATAAGCAAGGGCATAGCATCCAGGTCAAGGGATGTTATAACTGCACTGTACTCGACTCTCATCAGACCAGTAAAAGAGTATAATGCACCCTTTTGCATGCATCTCACCAGACACCTGCAGCAGCTGGAGAGACCATAGAAGTTTCTCACTAAGAAAATACAGGGACTCCAAACCATGACCTACATGGACAGGCTGAAAGTCCTTCCACTTTACCCTGTATCTTATAGGCTGCTGAGAGGTGACTTGTGCCTAGCCTATAGGGCAATCTCCAACCCTGCCATAATGGAAATGGTGCATATCTGCAAGTCAAATGGCTCAAGAGTCACTCACTGTAGAGAACTCAACCTAGCTTGTGACATTAACAGGTCATGCTGGAGAGACAGATATGTCCCTCAGAGACTGCCATTTCTCTGGAAGTAACTCCCTATTCACATAAAGCAGAGCTCCTCACTGACTCTATTTAAAATGCAACCTAGAAAATTTAATGGGAAACTGAAAATTCTCCCTTGGGGTGGCACCCTTATCCCTCATGGACAGGGGTAGTCAGTGTTGATCACAAACCTGCTCTGTTCATAAACTCATTCTTAACTACCCAAAAAAAGAACAAATGGATATACTTAGGATTCACATGGCTAGGCTTGTAAAGGCTCCAGGGCCATTAGCATAGTAACCTCCTATGAACCTATGAAGATGCTGTGCAACCATTAAAGAACCATGCAAATGTGTACTCACTGTTACACGCCAGATAATCTGCCCTCAGTTTATGCTTCTGTTCTGCTGTCACCAACTTATTTTGTCCTGTGGCTTGGACTATTGTCTTTTCTGTAATTCCTGGTTCTAATAATACAACCAAGTTGACTCTGTCTTTTTCATCTCCTGATATCTGTTTGTTGTGCTGCATGACATAGTTCTTGATCAAAGCTCTTTGTATCCTCACCCAACCCAAATTTTCTCATTCAAGAACTTACCTCATGGTCTGGCTCCAAGTGTTAGGACTTTAGTAACCTCATTTCTTGGTAGCCCATATATTGCATGTGTCTACACTATTGTCTCAGGCCTCCTTTCACAGTCCACTTATACATAGGATCATAGGAGGTTACTAGGCTAACGGCCCCAGGGTCCTTACAAGCCTAGCCAACTTCAACCTGTGTTTCCAAGGGTGTCTGGTTCAAGCAGACTCTAAAATCAGGACCTATTGTCCCTGTCTGAGAGGGGCACAGGTGGAACAACCAGGGTGAATTTCCAGTTATCCATCCAATCATCCAAATTATGCTTAAATCAAGCCAACAAGGGGCTTTTATTCAACATGAATAAGAAGCTTGTTCCAAAGGTGGGGCAAACTTTGTGGGACAAATCTGTCTCTCCAGCAAGTTCTGTTGATGTCACATACTAGGTTAAAGTCCTTTGAGTGTGTGACCCGTGTGCCATTTGACTTGCAAATGTGCAGCATTTCCATTAAAGCTGGGTCAGAGATTGTTCTATATGCAAGGCACAGGTCACATCTGGGCAGTCTGTATAACACAGAGTAAAGTGACAATGATTTTAGTCTGTCCACATAAAACAAATCTTGAAGGCCCTGAATTTTCAATGTAAGGAACCTTTGTGGTCTCTCCAATTGCTGAGGTGTTTGGAAAGGAACATATCAAAGGGAGCTTTGTACTCTGTTATTGGCTTGATGAGGGAAGAGTGCAGGGAGGGTTGTAACTTCTGTTTTTTCTGGAGGCAATGCCTTTACTTATGAGATGTGGAGGCATGGTGATCAAAGGTAAGGTTGCTGTTGACCTGTGTGCCCAGATCTCTCACCACTGACTGGGTGCTTAGGGTATTGCTATTGATGTGGTAGTTTGCAGGAACATCGCCCTTGCTGAAGGGGATAATGATGCATTTTTTTGCATTAAGTTTAAGACCGTGACTTTGACACCAGTCATTATGTGCATAAGCCCTTCTTGCAGGATGTTGACATCGCTAGGGTTTCAATGATCGCTCCCAGTTTGCAGTCATCAGCAAACTTTGTCAGCCACAGTCCTTTAGTTTTAGCCTGTACTTTGGAGAAGTAGATTTTGAACAGTAGAGGTCCCAGAACTGATCCTTGTGGAAGACCACTGGTTACAGGTCTGCTGGAGGAGGTGGAGTCCCCTATTTTGACTGTATGAGTTCTATCAGTGAGTCAGTTTACAACCCACCTGACAATATATGGGTTGGTACTCAGCTGGGTGAGTTTATCAATGACAAAAAATAGTAACCACCATGATACTTGTAAAACACAACACTGGAAAGCAGCACAGCAGCCGACGTGGAAAGACTGTAAAACTTTATTTGATTGAGAGCTTTCACCTGATTATAACATTAGACTTCCTCAAAATCTAAAAACACATTTAAACATATTTACATTAAAAAACAATATAGGACCATAATCTTAAAATGCTTGATATAGATACGTGGTCATTTAAACCTGGGAAGATTGTGGCATTTAACTTTAATTGCCACCACAGTTCACGAGCTTCTATTAAATCCTCCCAGGACCCTCCTCTTCTGTTCTTATGAATCATATCTATAACAATAAACTTAAACCAATGATTCACGAGCTTCTATTAAATCCTCCCAGGACCCTCCTCTTCTGTTCTTATGAATCATATCTATAACAATAAACTTAAACCAATGATCCTGAAACTGTGAAATATGTTTGTATAATGAGTTATTTTTGTTTTTATTTTTAATATCCAAAAAATCTTTATAAATTCGGTCCATAACATCTCTTTTTGTTTTTTCTGTATAAAATCCTGTGCAATGCTGGCATACAGCTACATAAATCACCCCCATGGAATTACATGTATAATGTTCCTTAACAACTATTATATCCTTATTAATAGTCACCTTACTGTTTTCAAATATGTGTTTACACTGGGGGCAAAAACCACATTTATAGGTCCCTTCCCTCTTTTTACTAACATTTAAAATAGCTCTATCAGTTTTGTCAAAACTATCTTTAAAGGACCTCTTTTTTCTAAAAACAATAACAAGAGATTCCCCTAAAAAATCTGTAAGATTGTTAAAGCAAGAAAAAATACCCCAATTTTTCTTTAAAAGCCAAACAATGTCTAAATGGGCACCAGTATAAGTAGTAACAAAAGGTTTAGAGAAATCATTCACCATTGTTTCTTTCTTTCCCAACCCCAAAGGGTGGGAGTTGAACCTTAACAATGGTACATATAATCCATCTTTACTTTTTGTACTGATTTCCTAATAATGTCTTGAAGTAAGATTTCAACATAAACATTTGTTTTAACTTGAGGCTCTCAGCTACAAATTGTTCTTCTTCTGACACCATTCAGGCGAACCTCACATATGGCCCTTTTACTCTACCCTTTTTCTGGTGTTCAGGGTGGCAACTGGAATAATGCAATAAACTGTTAGAATAAGTGGGCTTCCTGCAAATGTTACTAGTTAACCGTTGCCCATTGGAATCAATCCGAATTGCCACATCTAAATAATGTGTCTCATTGTCATGATAAGAAAAAGTAAACTTCAAAAAAGGAGTAGTCATATTTAAGTAAAATATAAATTACTCAGTTTCCTGTACAGATCCTTTCCAGACGATAAATATATCATCCAGGAATCAGGCATAGAGGAAACAAGGTGGAGAATTAAACACATTAAAATATATTTATTTTCCCATTGTAGTAAAACAATGTTAGCAAATATGGTTGCACATGCTGCCCCCATAACTACCCCCTTCTTTTGTAAGAAATATTTACCATCCAAATAACTTTCATGAAAGTGTCAAAAATATCCATCCACCTCATCCTTACTTAAGTCAATGTGTTCCACCAAAAATTCATGGAACCAAATCTAAACCCACTCCATGGGGAATAACATTAAATAAATTCACCACATCCATAGTTAAAAACCATACCCGGACTTATATTTACATGTTTCACTGTTTTTTCATCCTACACTGTTTGACTTTAAAATTAAAGGTGTGTACATATATTTAGAAGAATTAATAAGGGGGCGGATATTTTATTAGTCTTATCTTAATTCATAATTGTTTGTTTTATGGGATTGTTTTTAACGTATCATGTGACTACCTGGAAAGGATATTTGAATTGATTATGGACTATATGTTTTTAGATTCTGAGTAAGTCTAATGTTATAATCAGATGAAAGCGCTCAATCAAGTAAAGTTTTACAGTGTTTCCATGGCAGCTGCTGTGCTGCTTTTCAGTTTCTCGATGATGCTCGAGTGGGGGATTGTGTCAAAGGCCTTGGCTAAGTCTAGGTAGGCTGTATGCACAGATTTTCTCTCGTCTAGGGCTTTTGTGACTGTCTCGAAGAAGTCCACCAAGTTTAACAGGCATAATCTCCCATTGCAAAGCCAAACTGGGTAGGATCAAGCATTTGGAGATTTCCTATATCTTTGTTAATAACATCCATGATGATTTGTTCCATGGCCTTGCAGATAATGCTGATCAGGCTAATAGGTTTATAGCTCCCGGGGTCCATGGGTGCACCCCCTTTGTGCAAAGGGATGACGGTAGCTGTTTTCTATTCTGCTGGATTGAAACTAATGCTTAGGCTGTGATTGAAAAATGTGCCCAATAGTGATGCTAATTCCTGTTTTAACCCATGTAGAGCACAGCCTGGGATGTTGTCTGGTCCCATAGAGGCTGTATTTTTGGCCTTGGAGAGGTTATTTAAGACTTGCTCCTTGGAGATACTAGGTGGGGGACAGGTGTTAGGATGCTTTGGGGTATATGTAGCAGGGACAGGGGAGTGAAGTTTTTACTAAGTCTGTCAGCCAGCAGGTTTGTTATATCCATAGGTTCTGTATATGTAGTGCCATTAACTATGAGTTCAGTACAAATCCTGGCCTTACCTTTAAGGTTACGGCTGTAACTAAAGAACTTCTTGTGGTTATCCTTAGGGAAGCCAATTTGGATTTGTAGCTAGCTTTGGAGGACTTCACTATGAGTCTTATTTGCTTGTTAAGTTGAGGAGGGAGTATTCCTAGTTTTGAGACCGTCCCTTCCTACTTTTAGACAGCAATTTCTTTCTCCTATTGTATAGCCTATTAATGGCAGTTGTGCATCAGGCAGGTTTGTTTTTCCTTGTAGATCTTGTTTTGATTCTATCATGTATGGCAGAGTCAGTACAATTGTACAGGTGCTCGTATAAAGCATTGGTGTATAATTCAGAATAGGTGCCTGTTTCATCAGTGGGGGGAGGGGCTATGAAGCTATTTATGTTGTCACATTGGTGATTCCATAGTCAGACACACTGACGTCCCACTCACCAGACTGAGTAAGGAGAAGGTCACAGTAAGCTGCCTGTCGGGCGCTAGAATCCGCCACATAATGCAAGCACTCAGGTCTCTCAACAGCAGGTACAAGTACGACTCAGTCATTGTCCACGCTGGTGTCAACGACCTGAGACGTACCTCCTTGGACTACATGAAAAGGGACATCGAGGAGCTCTCTGATTATGTAGCCCAGGCAGGTATGACCCTGACCTTGAGCAGTATCCTACCTTCACCTAGAATGATGCCACAATACAGTGATAAGATGATCAGCTTTAATAATTGGCTTAAATTCTGGTGTCATTCAAAGGGGATCCAATGTCTGTCTGCCTGGGATGACATGCTGGACAAGCCACGCTGCTTGCAAGGGACGGCTTGCACCTGTCACCCTGGGCTTCGGATATTGGCAAAGGCTCTTGCCACCCCATAGTGCCTTTTTAGGCAAGGCTCAAATTCTAAACCTACCACCCTAGAACACCAAAAGGAAAAAAAAACTAAGGGTAATGCTGCTCAATGCCAGAAGTCTCAATCTCAAGATGCATGCACTCGAGGCCCTTCTCAATATGGAGAACATCGATGTCTGTGCTGAGACAGAAACCTGGTTCAAGGCTCCTGCGAGCTCCCCCGCACTAACAGGTCTCACCTCATATCATGCCCGCCCCAAAATCCGGACAACACCAAGAAAGGAGGGGTGTCCATATTCATAAAGGACACCCACACCTCAAGGTTGGTGGCAACGCACGATGCATCAGAGACCATCCAGGTGCAATTAACCATAGGCAAGACTGCTCTGCAATTTGTAGCATGTTACAGGCCACCCTCTCAAACTCAGGAACCTCACATGGCCTTCCTGAAAACATTGGAGGGATAAATGTATCTCCAAACACCATCATACTAGGTGACTTCAACTACCCTAATATAGACTGGGAACACTACTCAAGCCCGAACACTCTAACCCAACGATTCCTGGAGTTCATAAACTCAAATGCCATGGAACAACTAGTCACCATCCCCACAAGAGGAGAAAACATACTTGATCTCATCATCACGAACATGGGATCAAAATGTTCAACACCGAAGTATACCCCTCACTGGTGAGATCAGATCATAAACTAATCTCGCTGGAGGTCCTCATCCCGCCCCACCTGAAACAAAAAGACCACAGTGAAAAACTTCTCAAAAGCCGATTTCACACTTCTAAAAACTAGTGTGGTCTCCTTTAAGGACCCTGAGCCAGTGGTAAACATTACTCAAACCGCTGAATCACTTACAAATGCCTTCTACCAGCACCTACAGGACTGCATGGATCAGGCAATCCCAAACAAAACTAAGACTCTCTGTACCAAAGGCAAGCATCCAGTCTGGTGGACCCAGCCATAAACAAGCTCTACAACAAAAGGAGGAAGCTACTACAAGATAGAGCAAAATCCTTGAAAGGTAAGACACCTTTGATCATTATAAGTAAAAACTAAGAGCTCTCATAAATCATCCAAGGCAAATTTTGAGAGAAAAATTGCCAAGGACTCTAAAGACAATCATAAGGCCTTCTTTAGCTATGTTAGAAACCTAGGAGGAAACTCCCAGATATGCTCAGAATTAGTTCAAAATGATTTGAAAATTACTGAACCTACACACATTGCCAACATACTGGCTGACAGGTTCAGTGCAAACGACCCGACTCCCCCCCAAAAGGAGAGATATCTATTCCAGAGGATTGTAGCCCCCCCAAACATCTCCAACGCCCAGGTGAGAACTGCCCTCACTAAGGCAAAAAACACAGCATCCATGGGACCGGATGGTGTCCCCGGCTGTGTGCTTCACTTAACTCAACGAGGAATTAAACCCACAGTTAGGACAGCTGTTTAATCTTAGCCTCACCTCAGGATACGCACTCCAAGGAGTGGCGCACTGTGACTGTGGTCCCACTTCATAAGGGCGGTGCCTCCACAGACCCTGGAAATTACCGCCCATTAGCTTGACAAGCCTTATCTGCAAAGCCATGGAGAGGATCATAATGGAACTCATAAATAAAGACATAGGGAACTTGCAGACTTTGGATCCAACCCAGTTTGGCTTTGTCAAAGGCAGATCCTGCCTCTTAAACTTGGTTGACTTTTTCGAGACAGTCACCAAGGCCATTGATGAGGGAAAGGCAGTCCATACAGCCTACCTCGACCTGGCAAAGGCCTTCGACACAATACCCCACTCAGGTATCATCGAAAAACTCATCAGCTTGAATGTAAACCCATACATCACAAGATGGGTTGCAAACTGGCTAAGTGACAGAACCCACAGGGTCAGAGTTGCTGGAGCCATGTCAGACTCAAAGCCTGTCACAAGTGGTGTCCCACAGGGCTCAGTCCTGGGTCCACTCTTGTTCGGCATCTACTTTTCTGAAGTACAAGCAAACACAGGAGGGTTATGGCTGACAAAGTTTGCAGATGACTGCAAACTGGGCCATAGTCGAAAACACATCTGACACAGATATCCTCCAGAAGGGCCTCACAGAAACGGATAACTGGTGCCAGAGCCATGGCCTGAAGTTAAACACCAAAAAATGCATAGTCATACCCTTCGGGAAAAACAAGGTTACCCCTAGCTACCATATAGGTGGCAATCCACTGAGCACAGAAAAAGTCATCAGGGATCTGGGGACCCAGGTTGACAGTAGCCTTCGCTTGACACTCATGTTGCTAAAGTAGTTAGGAAAACCTTCTATATTGCCCACCTGATCATGAAGGGATTCACATCTAGATCAAGGGAGGTCATCGTCCCCCTGTACTCATCACTCATTAGACCTATGATTGAGTACAATGCCCGTTCGGAATGTATCTGACCAGACACCTGCTGCAGCTTGAAAGGCCCCAAAAGTTCCTCACCAAAAGGATAACGGGTCTCAAAAATATGTCTTATGCTGCCCGACTGAAAGAACTCCAGCTCTATTCAGTCTCATACCGCTTGCTCAGAGGTGACCTGTGCCTGACATATAAGGCCATGTCAAACCCAGATTTGATGAATATGCTTCACTTCAAAAAATCTAGATCCCTCAGAACCACAAGGGCGGGAGACTTAAACCTTGACACGGTTATAAATAGAATGTGCTGGAGGGACAGATTCATCACCCAGAGACTCCCTGTGCTGTGGAACAAAATCCCGGTACATGTGAGGCAGAGCACCTTGCTGGCCTTGTTCAAGAGGAATCTTGACCAATGGATGGGAGATCGCAGATATACCCCAGGGATTACTTCAGTGTCACTGCTTGACAGAGGCACAGCAAAATGATAGGCATAGTTTTTATTCAAACTAAAGGGGTGGCGAAAGCCACATAACTATGGGCTAGGCTTATAAATGCCCTTGGGCAGATAGCCTAGTATGAACCTATGAACCTATAACAGGTTGTAATTGGCCTTGGTGAAGTGAAGGGGGGGGGGCTTGTGTTTTAGTTACTTCTAGCGAGACTGATTTGTGGTCAGATCTCACCAGTGATGACCACACACCAGGGGTCGTGCAGTGGTCCCCCATGATGGTGAGCACCATATCCAGGATGTTTGAGCCTATCACCCTTTGGACTTTCTTTTTTACTACCTTGCAATCTATTCCTTTCTTTATGTGTTGTGATGCATTTTCACAATTTCTTAGTTCACTGGAAACCTGCCAAAGGTTCACTCATAACACAAGTAGGCTGCCTGGCTTCTTACTGTTAAGAAACAACTTGAACATGTTTATTAGGAGTGGAAGGAAAATAATTCAAAACGTAACTATAGTCTGTGAATTCTAGCTATAAATACTACAAGTGAATACAGCTGCTACAGAGCAATTCCATTCCCTATCTGAACATCTGGCTAGTATTGCATTCAGAATCTTACTGGCAACACGACGAGGCCAACTGACATGGAGGATGTTTCTGCATTAAGCCAGGCCAGGCTCTGCAGTTACTGTTTTGGAGCTGTGCACACTGGCAGCTTACTTCACTTCTGACAATACTAGGAGCTCTGCAATCCTGCAGTCTCACTGGGTTTGATGCAAACCTAATAAAGTAAACACAAAAAAAATATTCTCAGGCCAAGAATCACTATGTAGATTTCAATTCCTTTCTATCAGACTTGAGTGTTACCCACAAAGGAGTAGGCAGAAATCGTACTCACAATTAAGACAGTTCACAAAGCATTTACTCCCTCCCACACACAGTTGTTTCAAATGCTGGGCAACATAACATAACATAATCCCAAGTTCAAGAGGTAAGTAAAAGTACAGAAACTTGAAATACTGTATATAAAAAAAGAACTTAAATCTCTGATACTTGCCCAGAAGCAAATGGGATGGGCAGTATTTTTCTGAATATGAACTTATGCAGGCATTCAGCTGCTTTTAGATATGGTTTTGAGGCCTACATTTTGGTTGCTTTAATTGAGAGCTTCAGGAAGCAATGTCTCATAACCACTATTTAAACAGATATATTTATATAAAATCCATGGATGGGAATTTTACTTCACAGGATCCATTGTTATGCATTTCCCTTTATACCTCTCAGATTAAAGCTGTAAACCTCCAAAGTTAAACCAATTCAAGTTACACAGCTTCCAAATTAAAACTGCATATTCATTCTTTGAGGGAAAGCACACATGGACACACATGCTAAAGACCAAAATGAATATCAAACATGCCAAACCAATCACAGAATTTTACCACAAGAAACTCCTATACCAAAGTGAAGGAATAATCTTTGTAAAAAATGTTACCACAAAAAGAAGGGCATATTACAACTATAACCTATTAACAGAAAAAAGTTAGTTTGGCATCTTGAATGCAGCATTTCTTTTGTCACAAGTTACCAGACAAATCCCGCAGAACCTCATCTCTCTCGCCTGAAGGAAGAACTAGCGTGCCAGTATTCTGTGTAACTCAGCATTTAAGGATTTCTTTTACACACCATCTCTGATATCCCACTTCCAACTTTATGCCCGCTATGAAAGGTTCCTTGGCTTAGGACAGATATGATGCTCTAGGGATACTTTAAAGAAGTTCCCACATACCAAGGCATGCTCTCTGAGAGAGAAAGCGAGAGAGAGAGAGAGAGAGAGAGAGAGAGAGAGAGAGAGAGAGAGTGATGCAGGGGATGAGCAAACTGTTTCTAGCTTCATGACTTTTTTAATGTTATACCAGAACTTTCCCCATAATGCAGTCTACCACAGATCACAGGGCATTTTCCTCACTTATCAAAAATGAGTTTAACACCATCTCATTTATGAATGTACCACCACTGTTCTAATCCATTACATATTCTCATGTCCATATATTTTTTTCCATATATTTTTTCTTACCTAGTCTTTTCTTGACTTGGGGAAACCTTTCTTACTGGTGAATCTTTTATCATTATTGCATAATTTCCAAATGATAACCCCCCTCCAACACAGACACATACACAAGCACACACACACACACACACACACACACACACACACACACACACACACACACACACACACACACACACACACACACATGCATGCACACACACAAGTACACACACACACACACACACACACACACACACACACACACACACACACACACACACACACACACACACACACACACACACACCAAGAACTTACATGATGTTTTAAGTCTGCGGAGGCCTGTTGCAGAAGTATAACCATGGTTTCAGTTAACTAGCATTGTTCTTTATCCAGTTTGTCGTTCAACATACCCCCCAAGACACACTCACACACACACGCACACACACACACACACACACACACACACACACACACACACACACACACACACACACACACACACACACACACACACACACACATACCTGAACAGGATAGTGTCAGTCATTTGCTTGTACTATTTGGTTTGCTCTTCACAAAATGTTAGGGCTATCCCACAGCCTTCCTTTCTTGTCTCTTTAAAACTGTTAGATGTGTTACTCCTCATTTCATTTCATACGAAATGTGTTGGTCCTTTTATCTACATTTTAATAACAGAAGTCCATATTGTGGTGTTTCTATCATCTTTGAAAAGTGTTATGTTTAATATAGGATTCAAAATTACATCTATGCTAAAATATGTTAACAAATATTCTCAGATGACACATTTATTTAATTATTTATTTGAGTTTGATGACCGGGGAAGTCCACTGGGCCAAGAAGAGCCCGTTTTCAGTGGAGGCCCAGGGAGAAAAGCTCCACAATAATTGCAAGTTACATTTCACATGTTACAAAAGGATATAGTTCATACAGCTAATTAAGCATTTACAGATAAGCTCCATGATATTTACAAATGGCTTTTGATTGATTTTTAAACCTTGTGTCTTTTTATTTGGTGTCATTATATATTACTGAATCCAGTGAACATTGGGTACATTTAACAAAGTTACCAAAATAAAGCACTGATTTTATTTAATTTTGTTAACCAATAGATTATTCTTGGTGAGTGATCTTTTTTTTAGAACAGGGGGAGAAATACTCACAGAAACAGGTAAGCAGTTGCTATATAATCGTGTTATACTGTCATGATGGAGGTTCATATTGCAGGCCAGCCTGACATGAAGGATTAGTGATACGAATACTCTGCTGCCTTGGTAACTTTCCTGTTTGTAACAGCCTTGTGAAATACACGTGGGTCAGGTCACTCCAGAAGTCAATCAGAAAAGTGTATTAAAAAAGACTTCTGTGATACATTCAGGACTTTGTGCTACATGACAGTGTGAAAGAATGTCGCTCCTAACTTTTATGAATGCAGTAATGCTTCATAGTGGTTATTGACTGGGAGGTTTTGCCACACTGCTGAAGTGCTATGTTGACAGGGTAGGCTGTGCTCAAAAAAATACATCAGACCAGTGCTTCCTTTAATGTGGTATCACCTAGTAGTATAAATGCCTGAAAACTGATGGTGTTGAGATTTATTTGAGTTTGATGACCGGGGAAGATAAGATAACTATGCTGCCTGGATTAGGTTAGTAGGTCCCAAGGAGCTGTTTAGGACTAAGTATGGGAGAGAGTAACTAGTTTGTGTACAGTATATAGCAGCGAAGCTTAACAGTGGGTAGTCCTACAAGAGTTGTTTGCTGAAAGGAGTTGGCTAATCATAGCTGCCATGCTTGTCCACCTATATATTGGTTTTCTGACAACCATATAGATGTAGCAGATCATGCTTGTCCACCTATAATTGTCTGTGGTTTTCGGACAACCACATAGATGTAGCAGATGACTTGCAATAGGTGATTCTGTGGCTTTCTGATAACCTCATAGCTGCATCAGATGACTAGAAATAGGTGAGTCTTTAGCTTTCTGATAGCCACAGAGCTGTATCAGGTGAATTATAGTAGATGGGGGATTCCAAGATGGTGGACATCCTGTAAACACCCTTTCCATGAGGCTCCTATCTAATTAAAGTATTTATGGGCTTTTAGCCATTCATTTACAACCAAAAAACTAGATTCTAACTGCTTTCACCTCTGCAACTACATCTATATTGACTTTGAGGTTTCTTGGATATATACTGTGAGCTTATATTCTGTTACTAAGTCTCAAGAGCTCCAGGGAGCTATTTTCACATGTATACTCTAGGCCTGAATAGGCACATCACAAGTCAGAGGGAATTACAGACTGCTACTAATGCCAAAATATGTCGAAGAAATCAGAAAACATGGAGACACAAACCAGCAAAACCAAACTGTCTGCAATAGTTTCCCTGAGAAGGAAACTCTTTCGAAAAGGCAGAAAATTAACAGATAGATACTTCAAAATCCAGTGCTAAACAGAAGCTAGAGGCCAACATTCACATGGAAGATCTTAAGGAAGCTTTCTTACCACTACAGTTGGCTGTTCAAGGTTTCTCTGAGCAGCTTTCAGGTTTTGGCAATAAATTAAATCAGGCTATGGAACGTATGGAACAGACTGAACAAACTAGCAAAAGCAATGAGCTGCAGATTGTGTTACTAAAAGAAGGTTTAAGCAAAAAAAATGCCACTCTAACAGAAATTCAACAAAAAATCCTTGATATAGAAGCCAGGAGCAGAAGAAACAATATTATAGTAAGAGGTCTACCTGAATCATATGGCACCAATCAGTTGATCGAGACCATGCTACAATTGTTTAATTATATACCTGGCTCACATGACAATAACATAATTGAGGGAGTTCATCCAGCTTTACACACTAAACAATTGTCAAATACCCTGTGACAAATCTACATCAAACTGTTCAATTTTCAAGATGTCCAGAGAATTTTATTGGCAGCTAGAAAACAAAAACTAATCTCCTGGAATGGTCGCAAAATAACTGTGTCGCAGGATCTCCTACTAGCCATTAAAGAAAAGCGCCAAAAGCTCTCCCTGTTTTGCGCTGATCTCATCAAGAGAAATATTAAATTTCAAATGCGGTATCCAAATACTCTAAGCTTTTCTTATAATGATATTAAGCATACTGCAGACTCACCTAAAGATGCAAAAGTAGTTTTTCTGAAGTGTTTTAGAAAAGCCGCTGAAGCTTAACTTTCCCGCAAAGGAAAAGATGCCTTGTTTCCCCTATCAGAGGTTTTCACTGACCTCATATGCTATTTCCTTATCAAAACAACTTTTTCTTCCTAAAATAGTAAAAGTTAATGCTTCTAT
Source organism: Protopterus annectens (assembly GCF_019279795.1). Lineage (NCBI taxonomy): Eukaryota > Metazoa > Chordata > Ceratodontiformes > Protopteridae > Protopterus > Protopterus annectens. Next base: position 776,119,554 of record NC_056739.1, on the reverse strand, counting down.
TATTCTAAAAATATAAATCAAAATCTAATGGACTGGAAGTGCTCATCAGACAGGAAGTATCCCCTGTAGGAACGTATCTTTCGGCTTCTGATGAATAGCAAGCTGGATTTCAAGTTACAACTGCATGCTTCCACCCATACGCCTTCTGCGGACTGAAACAAATGCACAAATGGCTTCATTATGGTTATGCAAGGTGAGATATCCCAAATTCAAAACAGCTTGATCGAGATTATGGACGCTCTGGCTCTAAAGGTAAAGAGCTTACACAGATACAGTTAAGTTGTAGCTTTCTGTTGAGCAGAGTGAGTTTTCTTTTTTTTTTTTTTTTTTGCCAACTGGATGGTACTCTGGGAATGAACCCTTTTTTTAAGGAACCACATTTATTATTAGGTAAATGACTGTCAAGGGATAACTACAAGGACAATGGTATATTTTGTTTCAAACTTAATTACAGGGTATGTTCTAAAATTATCATAAAATGTACAGCTCATTCTTCATAACTAGTTTCTGTCATTGTTTAGGTAACTTTTATGTTTCTTGACTCCTGCTTTTACTCAGACTCTTTTGGGTCTTATGCTTAAGCAATGTGTTCAGAACCAAATACAAAGGAGATATTATTTTAATGTGATGCCTCTGTTTCTATTAGAATTTCTGCTATGATAAATCAAATGGATAATAAATATTATTTCCATACCAGCTTGAAGAGGCACAATGTTTTAACAGTGAAGGATATCTTAAATGTCAAGGGGCTAGATAGTTTTTGGTTAGCCTGCATACTATGTGTTTTATACCCTGTATGCTAATATGGCAAGTTATCTGTTTGTACTATATCTTGTTTATACTCTTTAGAAGCACAACTGTAATATGTTTCCTGCTAAAGTTTTTTTTTCTGCAGTTACTATATTATTACTAACTAGCATCTAACTGAAATGCTTGTACTTAACGATTTAATGCAATGTTTTTTCTAGTATCATACCTTTTTGTACCTTTCTTATAGGAGAAGACTGGAATATTGTTAGAAGGGTAAGGATGATGACTCTAGGAATCGTAGTGCTATTGTATATATGTTTTAGAATGTTCAAAAGGTTTAAAATACTGGTGGTAATTTTATTCTTAGGTTACACAACCTCTCAATATGACAATTATCTCAATATATGTATATGTGTAACTATATCTCATTTCACTCTTTCATTTAGTTGGGGTAAGTGGGTAGGCACAGGGTTATAGGGCTACTGTGAATATACTATTTTATGTACTTCTCTTTCCTGTCCTTATAGTCATTATGTTTTTTCTTTTCTCTCGGAACCTTATAATTTGCAAATACTACATTTCCTTAATAATAACATTCACCTCATTAATCAAACTCTGGGAATGTGGATCATAGATTCCTGTAATGGGAGGGGGTTGCAGGATAAAGATAAGAAAAATCTATTGATGCATCTAATTTTTTAAATCCTCCTCCGATGACATGGCAGAATTCCTTGATAAAATAACATTCCCTAAATTAAGTAAACAGTATGTGGAATTCCTAGATGCTCCACTTGCTTTACAAGAAGTGACTGATGCCGTAGGAAGACTGAGAAAAGGGAAAGCACCCAGCCTGGATGGATACATCTTAGAGTTTTATAAAACTTTTGTCGTAGCCATATCACCCATATTACTGAAAGTTTACAACCACATTAAAATTTATGGAATATCTGACTATCATCTTAATAACGCCAAAACAATTTTCATACCTAAAAATCCCTTAGATAAGTCTAACCCACATAACTACATACCTATATCCCTATTAAATGTAGATATTAAAAGTATCTCATCAATTTTAGCCAAAAGAATGAAAAAAGTTATGCCTTATATAATTTCTCCGGAGCAAACAGGTTTCATGATGAATAGACAGACTTGGGACAATACCCTAACATTAGACGCTATGGTGAATCTCAACAGGAAAAACTATAGCCTTAAATATGGGCTAATACTTGATGCCTGCAAAACATTTGATAGGGTGAATTGGAAATTCTTATTCACTACCACGTCTTACTTCAATATCCCTAAAAGTCTTATTAATATTATTGAAAATCTGTACAGTAAAAGTTATACCTATCTTTATATTAATAAGACCTTATCTAAGCCCATCCAAATACTGAATGGAATTAGACAGGGATGTCCCTTGTTGCCCTATCTTTTTAACCTTTACCTCGAGCCCCTACTCCTTTCAATATCCCAAATTACATTTCATTCCATCCCCAAAACTTTAAATGTCAAGACAAGTATATCGGCTTACACAGATGATTTGAATATCTATTTTGAATGTCCCATCTCAGACATTAGGAGATTAGCCAATATAATAGACTCTTTTTCTAAGGTTTTGAATTATTTAATAAATCCAGAGAAATCATTGATTTTCCCCATAAACCCATCAGATCATAAAGAATATCTGTTCACAGAATCCCCTTTCAGAATTAACTACCCCCTTAAGTATCTGGGACTACATTTTGACCATACTTCTCAGTCTATGTACCAGAATAGTCTCATGAAAATATGGATGGGTATCTTACAGGATTTGCACAGATGGCAACAACTTAATCTATCCCCCTGTCTAAAACTACAGTTATACAGCTGAATGTCCTACCTAAATTATTATATCACTTCAATACTCTAAATCTAATTATCCCTAATAACTTGTTTCAAAAGATTAATAAAGTTAATTGGCTAAGTTCATATGGTTTCCAAAAGCAAATAGAATAAGTTATCAGAAACTATGCTATCCTAAACTAAAATGTGGTCTAAGCTTGCCCGATTTTCGTCTTTATTACTTGATAATATGTGCAAGCAGGGTTATAGGAATCTCAATGTTCAGTCAAGTGGACAACGTATGATACCCTCAATGGACCAAACTCTGGCATAGTCACGTAAACAGTAATAACTTTAATCCTGTAGCCTTACCTTTCTTAACAGCTAAAAGCTTGAATACTTTTCCCATTAATAGCATAATGAAGCAAAGGGCTAAGGACTTCCAAAGCTTAATAAAGTATATGGAGTTAGAGAATACCCTTCCCTTATTACAACCAATTCATATGAACCGTAATATTATGTTAAACAACAAAATGATTAGTCTGCTTGACTATCCCTTAATAAGAGATTACAGTGTCTGGGATACACAGACATAAGGAGAAATCAATAAGTGAACTTAAGGATGAGCTAAAATTTGATCAGAGGTACACTATCATTCTTCGTCAAATCAGAGAACTCCTAACAACGGTAGTGATAGATGAGCCCAATATTGGAAAAGATGTTTCCACTGCTATGGAAATCATAAAAAGCCATCTAAAAGTAAGAATATGCTTTCTAAGACTTGCAAACTATTGATGGCCTCTAAGCATCAGAATGTATTACTCTTCTCCAACTACCGGGATCAACAGAATAGTAACCTCAGTAAAGACCAAAAACTCACAGCAACAGAATCAACCCTCAAGTTTTCCCCCTTTAAAAAGTTGATTTATACTCAATTAATGATAAATAATAATACTTATTTTATCCCATGTATTTGAAATAAATTCAATTCCAATACATTCCCGTCATGTCCTTGCTGCTCCTTTCCTCAAGTGGACTTGCTACACATTCTCTGGTCCTGTAATCACACATATAAACATTGGTGCTCCCTTAAGGTTAGACTAGAAAAGACGGGTTATCAAAAATCGACCCTGTCATGGGAACTAGCAATCCTGCACATTACTAACCTTAGGTTACCTAAACTAAAGTTTCATGTACTCATCACTCTATGCCTATTGACCAAATTCTATATAACCAGGAATTGGTTAGATCGCACCAAACTTTCTTGGTGCGGCCTCAAGAGTTTAATGATAAAATACATATCTTCACAAAAAAATCTTCATTTATAACCCTAATAAGCAAGAGTACTACCAGAAAATCTGGAAAATGATTTTCGATATTTTTCAGGGCGACTAGAAATTATATGACTTATTACTCCTGATGTTTTAGATTTTACTTTGATATACTGAATTACCTCCTCATATGCCTATGTTTTATATTAGAATTACTTGGGTTCCATTTTATAGAATTCACAGTAGCACCTTCTATGTCACCTTTTATGTAAGCTTTTCTTGAATATATATGTATATAATCTTGTACGTAGTTCCCCCTTTTTTGTTTCTGCCTTTTTACAGCCAATGTTATATAAGAGGACTACAGTATAATGCATATATTCAAGACAAAACCTTTTTTCATTTTGTACTTAACTTTTTTCTTGATTGTATGGTCATGTCATATTGTTTCATTGTCCTTTTCATAAATCAATAAGAAGTTACTTGAAAAAAAAAATTATAGTAGGTGTTCAAAGAGCTGCTTTGTACATACTGAGGCCATCTGTTTGTCTAACAACTTTTCCCAAAGTGTACAGTCATGCTGTAAGTTCTATCTTTGGTTGCATTTTGCATGGGAGAGAAGGTTTAACTTATATGCACTTCTCCTGTAGATCTCAAATATCGAATGAGGGTAGGCAATGAGGAATTTAATGGCTGACAGCGTTAATAATCTGGTGACATTACTTTTTGTACAGGACTGTGTTGTTATTTGCTGAGGGTGTGCAAAATATACAGAAAGGGTTGTCTGTCCCAAGGCCAGCTAGTGCTTCAGAGTAAAATGTTTGATGATGTATCTCAGTTACAAATGTACTCAATAAAACACCAAGTATCAAATTATACTCAATAAAACACCAAGTACCAAATTGTACTCAATAAAACACCAAGTCCAAATTGTACTCAATAAAACACCAAGTCCAAGTACTCAATAAAATACCAAGCTCAAATTGTACTCAATAAAACACCAAGTCCAAATTGTACTCAATAAAACACCAAGTCCAAACTGTATATTCTTTTGCAATTCTAGAGCAAGTTATTGACAAAGGTGGGGGGGTAACATCAAACATAAAGTGGAAAGAAAGGAAACTTTATGGCAATTGAGGTTAGGAGCAGATAATTTCCCAGGCTTGAATGACTCAATCAACATTAAATGTTTTTTAATTAATAGTAAAGGCTAGGACTGTGATAGTGAGGGTCGGAACTTTGAATGTTGGCAGTATGACTGGTATAGGGAGAGAGCTAGCTGATATGATGGACCAAGGAACGGTTGGTATATTGTGTGTGCAAGAGACCAGATGGAAGGGGAGCAAGGCTAGGTATATTGGAGGTGGTTTCAAATTGTTTTATCATGATGTGGATGGGAGGAGAAATGGCGTAGGCATTATCCTGAAGGAACAGTATGCTAAGAGTGTTTTGGAGGTGAAAAGAGTGTCGGATAGAGTGATGTTTATGAAGCTGGAAATTGATGGTGTAATGATGAATGTTGTTAGTGCATATGCTGCACAAGTTGGGTGTGTGATGGATGAGAAAGAAAAATTTTGGACTGAGTTGGATGAAGTGGTGATGACTGTACCCAAGGGTGAGAGACTGGTGATTTGGGCAGATTTCAATGAGCATGTTGTTGAAGGGAACTGATGGGATGAGGAAATGATGGGTAGGTATGGTGTTAAGCAAAGGAATGCAGAAGGTCAGATGGTAGTGGATTTTCCGAAAAGGATGGACATGGCTGTGATGAATACATATTTTAACAAGAGGGAGGAGCATAGGGTGACATACAAGAGTGGAGTAAGATGCACACAGGTGGATTATATCTTATGTAGAAGGGCCAATATGAAGGAGATTGGAGACTGTAAAGTGGTGGTGGGGAAAGTGTAGTTAGGCAGCATAGGATGGTGGTTTGTCGGATGGCCTTGGTGATCAAGAAGAGGAGAATGAGTGTGAGGGCAGCACCAAGGATCAAATGGTGGAAATTGAAAAAGGGTAATTGTGAGGTGATGTTCAGGGAAGAGTTAAGACAGGCACTGGGTGGCAGTGAAGAGTTACCAAATAGCTGGGTAACTACAGCAGAGCTAGTAAGAGAGATGGCTAGAAAGGTGCTTGGTGTGACATCTGGAAAGAGGAAGGAGGACAAGGAGACCTGGTGGTGGAATGAAGAAGTGCAGGAGAGTATACAGAGAAAGAGGTTTGCGAAGAAGAAGTGGGATTGTCAGAGAGATGAAGAAAGTAGACAAGCGTATAAGGAGATGAGGTGTATGGCAAAGAGAGAGGTGGCAAAGGCTAAGGATAAGGCATATGAAGAGTTGTATAAAAGGTGGGACACTAAGGAGGGAGAAAAGGACCTGTACCGATTGGCTAGACAGAGGGACTGAGCTAGTAAAGATGTGCAGCAGGTAGGGGTGATAAAGGATAATGAGGGAAACATACTCACAAGTGAGGAGAGTGTGCTGAACAGATGGAAAGAGTACTTTGAGGGGTTGATGAATGAAGGGAATGAGAGGGAGAGAAGGTTGGATGATGTGTGGATAGTGAATTATGAAGTGCAGTGGATTAGCAAGGAGGAAGTAAGGATAGCTATAAAGAGGATGAAGAACAGAAAGGCTGTTGGTCCAGATGACATACCTGTGGAAGCATGGAGGTGTTTAGGTGAAATGCCAGTGGAGTTTTTAACTAGATTGTTTAATGAAATCTTGGAAAGTGAGAGGATGCCTGAGGAATGGAGAAAAAGTGTTTTGGTACCGATTTTTAAGAATAAGGGTGATGTGCAGAGCTTTAGTAACTACAGAGGGATTAAACTGATCAGTCGCAGCATGAAGTTATGGGAAAGAGTAGTGGAAGCTAGGTTAAGAAGGGAGGTGATGATTAGTGATCAGCAGTATGGTTTCATGCCAGGAAAGAGCACTACAGATGTGATGTTTGCTCTGAGAGTATTGATGGTGAAGTACAGAAAAGGTCAGAAGGAGTTGCATTATGTCTTTGTGGATTTAGAGGAAAGCATATGACAGGGTGCCTAGAGAGGAGTTGTTGTATTGTATGAGGAAGTCGGGAGTGTCAGCGAAGTATGTAAGAGTGGTACAGGATATGTACGAGGGTAGAGTGACAGCGGTGAGGTCTGCGGTGGGAGTGACGGATGCGTTTAAGGTGGAGGTGGGATTACATCAAGGATCAGCTCTGAGCCCTTTTTTATTTGCAATGGTGATGGACAGGTTGACAGACGAGATCAGACAGGAGTCCCCGTGGACTATGATGTTTGCAGATGACATTGTGATCTGTAGTGAGAGTAGGGAACAGGTGGAGGAGACCCTGGAGAGGTGGAGATATGCTCTAGAGAGAAGAGGAATGAAGGTCAGCAGAACTAAGACAGAATATATGTGTGTGAATGAGAGGGAGGACAGAGGAATGGTGAGGATGCAGGGAGTAGAGGTGGTGAAGTTGAATGAGTTTAAGTACTTGGGATCAACAGTTCAGAGTAATGGTGAGTGTGTAAGAGAGGTGAAGAAGAGAGTACAGGCAGGATGGAATGGGTGGAGAAGAGTGTCAGGAGTGATTTGTGACAGACGAGTACCAGTAAGATCTCCGCAACAAAGAACTCACATCGCTCTTTCTCCGATACCAATCCCCACTGCTTCCACGTACTATGAACACGCCTCGGTGGACACAAAACTGTCTTTCCTTAATGTTTGAAAACCAAGTCTTTTATTAAAACTTTAAATGCGATTATTTAAACATACATTTTTCGTCAGGACTCCTGTCCCAACTTCATCAGAAGTACAACCGCCCCCAAAGTTACGCTCATCTAATATATCTTCTTGACCCAATTGATAGGTTAATTAGTTAATCACAGTTTAAAAAACTAGTACCTTAAAATGACATCGTACTGAGTAAATTAATAAAAATGAATAAAAATGAAACTACATGCTGTCTTGTTATATTATATTCTACATTATGTTGTCATTTTTATTTTTATTTTTGTTTTTTACTTTTGTTTCTTATTTTTGCTCATATGCGCAGTCTCGTCTTTGACCTGTCTTTTTCTTCATATTTGGTCTTTAAAATATATGTAATTTTGAATATGTGTAACAATAAATGTAATTGTTAAAAAAATTGTTTAAAAAATATATGTTAATTCTATTTAATATACTATATATTATAAATATTATTTATTTTGATTGAATTTGATGAATTTACTGATGATATTGTTCATATTAATACTGTTTATTATAAATAAATAAATAAATATATGTATATAAATCAATACAAATGAATCTAAATGTTGTATACATTTTATGTTGTGTTATGTTTTGTATTATGATGTTGTGTCCTTTCTTCCAGACTAACCGAGTAGGTACCATATGTTAAATTATAAAATGTGTGTTTGCTTACTGATTAATGACCTCTGGATACGTATCTCATAACATTAAAACTAATTTAATTAAAAATGTTAAAAATATGGAAATGTGTAAATATATATGAATGTATAAATATACATGTTTATTTATCCAATATAATTTAAAACAAATACTAAATACTTTAATAACATTTTTTGACTTTAAATATAAAATTTAAAAATTAAATTTAATTTTATCTATCCAGATTTTTCAATCTTAAAATACATTTCAGTGAGCACACTTCATTAATACCTGGGGTCTTGCATGCATTAGTTCTTAATTGCCATAATAGCTCTCTTCTTTCTAAAAGGAGACTGTCATTTCCACCTCTATTATCTGACACAATTTGATCTATAACTCTAAAGTTGAATTTGTGGTTTGGGAACACATCTATATGTCTAGCTAAAGCGTTTTCCATTCTTTTTGCATTTATATTGTAAATATGTTCTTTTATTCTTTCTAATAATCTCCTGTCCGTTTTACCTATATAAAATGTGCTGCATGAAATGCACTTAGCTAGGTAAACCACTTGTTTGCTGTTGCAGTTATATTTGGCTTCTGAAAAGTACTTTTTGCCATTTATAATAAAACTTTTGCCTTCATCTATGTATTTGCAACAATTGCACATACAACACTTGTGCATCCCTGCTTGTGTTGTGAAAGTTTTATTCTTCTTTTGTAGAATTTCTTTTAAATTCCTTCCTTTTTTGTAAATCATTCTTGGTTTATAGGGTAACAACTTACTAAAAAGGTTGTCATTCAACAAGTATTCCCAATTTTTCACCATGATGTTATATATTAACTTCGAATCCAAATTGTATGTACAAATAAAATTACAACTTTGATTTTGATTGTCTATTTGTGTTCCAAACGCTGTCATCTCATATTGACTTCCTCCTTCTGCATCTATTTGTGTCACTTGGCCCTTTAGACTCAACATAGGCACATATATGCCCACATTCCTCTTATATTTTACTTCCATGAATATTTCGTTCAGTAAGTCAGACAGGTAACCCCTCTGCATGAAGAAGTCAAATATTAAGTCACATTCTTCAAATTCAGTGTCAATTGAGATCATACGAGCTGCCCTTATGAGCTGTCCTTTCACAACAGATTTTTTCTGATGCCTTGGGTGACAACTCGTAAAATGCAAATACATATTAGAATACGTTTCTTTTCTATATATTTTAGATAAATAGCTTCTCTTTTCATAGTCCTTCCTGAGAGAAACATCTAGGTAGTCTATTTTGTCTCTGTCATATTTAAATGTGAACTGTAAAAAGTCTGTCGTGTTATTGAAACTTGCTAGACAACACTCCATTTCATCTTCTGTCCCTTGGAATACGATGAATATGTCATCCAGGAAACGTGTGTAGAATATCAAGTTGTTTTTGAATTCAGTTTCATTTAATAGGAATGACCTCTCCCAATAAGCCATGACTAAATTTGCGATGGCTCCCCCACAAAGTGAGCCCATCACTACACCTACTTTTTGATGGTAGATGGTGTTGTTGAACATTATATAATTGTAGGACAATACTATGTCAATTAATTCTTCGACCAATGAAATTTCACTGTTTGGTGCACTGAAGATGCGCAACATGTTGGCAACCCATTCTATTGCTATCTGATGTGGAATACAAGAATATAAATCTTTCACGTCTATTGTCACAAAGAAAGATTGTGGAACAAATCTTAATTCATTAATTAATTTTAAAAATGACCATGAATCTTTCGAAATCTGTTTCTCCCTTGATATATATTTTTTCAAGATATTGTCCAAAACCTTTGCACACGTGTATGTCGAGCTTTTTCTGCCATCCACTAGTGGTCTCATTGGTGGATCTTCAAGACCTTTATGGATTTTCGGTATTCCAAATAAATAGGGTGTTCTAGGAAATGATTGTTGCAAGTACAAATAAGTGTCTCTATCAATTCTAGCTTCAATGTATATTTCTTCTATGAAGGCTCGAATTTTTCTATGAGCTCCATGCATTTCATTAGTCGATGCCTGTATATATGTGTCACTCTCAAGTATAGATAACATTTTACTGTTGTAATCTTCTAGTGACATAATTACTAAGCTCCCTCCCTTATCTGGCTTCATGATTCTTATGGGGGCTTGGCACAGAAATTCTAGTTGTTGTTTCTCTTCCTTACTTATATTGTAATTATATTTTCTTTTGTAGATGTTAGATTTCACCATGACCCTTAGGTCTAATTCCGTTGCATTCTCGAAAAGAGCTACTGAAGGATGTAAAGGGGGATTGTGCACGCTGGATACGTATAATTCAGAGTTGTTCTGTGCGTTGTTCCCCATTAGACCTGTCAAATTTATTTTTCTACAAAACAGTTCCAGGTCTAAAATTGTTTGTGCTAAGTCAGTCGTTCTTGAAGGGACAAATGTATATCCCTTAGACAATAGCTCGACAACTTCTGGGAAAATGGTAATGTTTGAATAGTTGTAGATTTTAAAATCACCACTTGAATTAGTTAGTATTTCAAGTTGTCTACTCTCTTTACTTGATGTACCTAAAACATTTACCATTTCTTCCTCTTGTTCCTCGTTTTGTTGTTCTTTTTCCTTTGATAGGAATTCACTCTCTGAAAATGTTGTTGTTGGTTCCTTTCACCAACATTAACAGTATTGTCATTCCTATTAAAATTCACATTTGAATTTTTACGTGCAGTACTATTTATTTGATTCAGTCTTTCACTTCGACGTAACCCATTACTAGTGCTAGCCTCACTTTCATCTGGATCATCTCTGTTAACATTGACTGTCTGTTGTACTGGGTCCATCGAAATGTTGCAGATATTCCCATCTAGACTACCATTTCTATTGTCAGTTTCTAAAGTTAAAATCCCTTGACTCATTGGTGGTTTAGGGTACGCTTTCCCTTCTTTGTAATCCTTTACATCTCGGGCTATTTTCTTTGCCTTTGTATTCTTTATTTTTAACATATGGTCATCTATACTACTAAAACAACGTTCGTATTCAAACTGATATCTGAGAAAGTCAATGTCAGTTTTAATAATTTTATCCAGTTCTTCTAATTCGATTAATAAGGAGTCTACTATTAACTTATACTGAGTGCTAAACAACTCTAGTAATTCCAGTCCATGCTTGTCAAAAAGACTTATAAGGGCTCCATAAAATGGTGTTCCTTCCCTTAACCCTGAAGGAAACTGCCATTGACGCAAACCTGCAGTGGGAGTGACGGATGCGTTTAAGGTGGAGGTGGGATTACATCAAGAATCAGCTCTGAGCCCTTTTTTATTTGCAATGGTGATGGACAGGTTGACAGACGAGATCAGACAGGAGTCCCCGTGGACTATGATGTTTGCAGATGACATTGTGATCTGTAGTGAGAGTAGGGAACAGGTGGAGGAGACCCTGGAGAGGTGGAGATATGCTCTAGAGAGAAGAGGAATGAAGGTCAGCAGAACTAAGACAGAATATATGTGTGTGAATGAGAGGGAGGACAGAGGAATGGTAAGGATGCAGGGAGTAGAGGTGGTGAAGTTGAATGAGTTTAAGTACTTGGGATCAACAGTTCAGAGTAATGGTGAGTGTGTAAGAGAGGTGAAGAAGAGAGTACAGGCAGGATGGAATGGGTGGAGAAGAGTGTCAGGAGTGATTTGTGATAGACGAGTACCAGTAAGAGTGAAAGGGAAGGTCTACAAGAGGGTAGTGAGACCAGCTATGTTATATGGGTTGGAGACAGTGGCATTGACAAAAAGGCAGGAGTCAGAGCTTGACGTGGCAGAGTTGAAGATCTTAAGATTTGCACTGGGTGTGACGAGGATGGACAGGATTAGGAATAAGTATATTAGAGGGTCAGCCCAGGTTGGAAGGTTTGGAGACAAAGCCAGAGAGGCAAGACTACGTTGGTTTGGACATGTGCTGAGGAGGGATGCAGAGTATATTGGGAAAAAGATGCTAAGGATGAAGCTGCCAGGTAACAAGAAAAGAGGAATGCCTAAGATAAGGTTGATGGATGTGGTGAGGGAGGACATGCAGGTGGTTGGTGTGACAGAGCAAGATGCAGAGGACAGGAAGAAATGGAAACAGTTGATCTGCTGTGGCGACCCCTAATGGGAGCAGCCAAAAGAAGAAGAAGAAGAAAATTAATGATTTAATAATTGTTTTAAGTGTTGATAGATTGATTTTTTAAGTATTTATAAGTGGCATTTGTATGAATTTTTGCAATTCTGATGAAGTCTACGGATGAAAACATTGATTAAAGTGTGTTTATGCTCAAGTGGTGCAGTTCGTCTTATGTTACAGCCTCATTCTCCAGCTTGCTGTTTTATCAGTTACAAATGTGCTGATGCGGTTTTGCAGAATTTTCTTGCTTTTACATTTCTCTTGAGGAAAAACCTTTCTAGTAATTCAATGTCAAAGCACAGTAGGAGAAGGAAGGTAGTACTGTCAATGTATTTTTTAACGAAAGTGGTGAGACACAGAAGCAGAGCCTGGAAAACAGGGTGATGATAGGAAGGAGGAAACTGACTATATAAAAAATAATGGATTAAATGATTTATTTGAAACCACAAAAGTAATATTATGGAAAGAAATGGAGGTGGAAGTGGAATTAAATAGTAAACAAACAGGGAGAGGAGTCCCTCAGTAGAAAAAAAAGTAAGAGACTCTGGATGCTACTGAACAGGAGTATAGGCCATGGAAAAGGAAACAAGATGAGCTCAGAGGTGCACACACGTATACCAGGATAGATAGTACTGGATGTCTGAAAGGGCAAGGATGGATTGGAAAAAGGCCAGACTGAAAAGTTAACCATTGGGAAAAAGGCTTTCTTTTAGATATATGGGCTGAGCAGAGGGAGACTGAAATGGAACCAAATCAGTTAAAGGAAGAGGCAAATGCTATATGGAAGCAAGACATTGAATTCAGAATAAGTATTTTGTGCTTATTGAGGTAAAGGATGGAAGAGATTCAGCATGGAAGAGACAAGTCAGAATGGATGGAGGTAGATAAAGAGATGAGTATTGAGAAAGGCTGGGTGGAGAGAGAGAAAGGGAGGGAGAGAGAGTTCCTGACATTTGGTGTGGATAAGGCACAAAGGACATATGAATTACTTCTTGTGAAATTGAAACATCTTTTGCTGCTGCTGATAGATGCCCTCACAGATATCTTTTGCCAATTCTCTGGAAAGGCAGGGGTCCACTAAGGCAGGATGAATACAGAGTCTGAGGCTTCAAAAGGGTCCCTAACAACTACAGACCAATCACTGTGATCTCAGCTAGGGAGAAGGTCATGAACCAGATCTTCAGGGAAATGCAGATTAACTTCTTGGAGGATAATAACCTTCATAACTGTACTCACTGACTATCACAGAGTCATAGAATCATAGAAAATATAAGGCAACTGGGTCCAGTGACCAGTTACACCTTGCATGCTCATTCTTAGGCCTCACCTCCTTTTTTATGGAGCAACAGGTCAGACATTTGGGATGCATGGCTAGGCTTAAAAAGGCCCTCGTGGTCATTAGCCTAGTAAACTCCTATGAAACTATGAACTTATTCATGCTAGGGGTATATTTGTGGATAAACATCAGGTTGTCTAACTCCTTTTTGAAGCAAGAAAGTGAGTCACATTGCTTAATTTGGAGTGGACATTTTTGACAATGAAAGAGTAAGTGTTGTGTGATGAAGCTGTATCTCCACAGTATTTTGCTTATTTGTTAAGTAGGTTTAGATTCCTGGTTCCAGTGTTAGCAGTACTATTTGATTTGTGGAGATAGAAGAGATGTTCATCATTCTCAGTGTTGCAGTAGCCTATGAGTGCATCATTCCAAGGATACAGTAACCAGTCAGCTTCTTAAAGCTTTCATCCCCTCCCAAATGTTATTCTGGCTACTTACAGATTAAGCCCTTTTAAAGGAAACTGTATAACCATCCACAGTGACTAAAAATCTTTAGAACTTTCTTGTCACTTTGTGCAGGTGCAGCTCTGAGACTTCTCAGGAACAGCAATTGGCCTAAAGCTTCCTTTTTGACAGATAACTCCCCTTTGGGGAACCCTTCCAGAATTATTTGTATTTATGTTTTAATATTTGTATTTTTTATCTGTTTTTTTGACAAAACTGTGGTATATCTCTTTAAGAATACTGACATTTTAGAAATGTTGCAAACTATTCATTGAAGGACCTCTCCATTAGTTCTGCAAACAGCTCTTAGGGTTTTTTTTAATACTTATTATTTTAATAATTTTGTTAATTACATTTTATTCTAATTATTTATATGTTGAACAGCTGGTAAGTGTATTTTAGGGGCAGAAACTTTGTATTGTGTTGGTGCCTGCGTACTCTTTGTGGCAACTTACCTGACAGACTTTATTACTTTATTTAGCAGTTTACTTTGTGGAAATGGGTCGCTATCAGTTGATCGAGTTTTCAGAAACTCGAACTCCATACAGTCGAAATCATATGGCAAAGTTTTAAAAAACTCGAAGTTTTGAATGAAGATTGTGGTACAGGAAGAATAATATGCAGGGGGTGTGAGGGGTGCAGGGGGGCTTGTCCCCCTGCAAATATATAAATGTATGTAGATTTTTGTATTTTTTTTTTTTTTTGATGTTCGAGTTTTCAGAAACTTGATCATATGGTCTGTTTAATATTTTTTTTCAAGTTTCTGAAAGTCGATCATCTGACATAGACCCTTGGGGAAATATATCTGTTTTTAAGAAGGGATTTTTGTGTGTTGTTTGCCTACTTTATTGGTACTGGAATTTTGGGGATTTTTAAATGCAACTTGTATACATTAAGTGACAACTTACCTTCTGATTAGGGGTCAGACATATCCTCTTTGGCCATTTCAGTGTCTGATGTGGGCATGGCAGAAACATTCATTTTTGGTATAGGAGACACTCCAGGTGGTCCTTCTTCGGTTGGCCAGGGAAAGACACCTCTTGCTCAAGACAATATGCCTTCCCCTAGCTGGTCTTCCTCCAAGGATTTTCCTACCAAAAAGAAAAAGAAAGTTGATCATTGTGATATCAGAGAAGTGGTATCTATTTGTAAAAATGATGCTCTTACCTTGTGTGATGCCCGTGCACTGGCCCAGTAATCAAGGAGCCTCAATCCTCACAACTAACACCAGTGAGGGACGTGCATATTGGGAGGATTAACAGAGCACACACAGTAAAGTACAATTTCCCTTAAGAGCACACAGAGACCACAGTCAGTCTGGGGCTGGTTTCTCCCTTTCTCTCCAGATCCCCAATAAGACTCCCCACTGGCACATCTGTAGGGTTCAGATCTCAGCCAAGTGGTCAAGCCAAAACCTCCAGCACCCTCTCTGTCCAACCAGCGCTTTGTGTCCCTGCCCAAGTAGCTGACACACACACTTTGAGATTTGATTTATATGCAAACACACAGACACTCCTGAGACTATAAGGTAGTACCACCTGCCACCAACCACCCGTATCAGCTACTACATAGGCCCTTACCAAAGGGTGCTCAATTCTACTGTGCAATGTTACTATTATCCAAATGGTAAGTGTGACTAAGACTAATTAGAGTGGCTTGTGCAGAGTTACCAAATACATGCAAGTACTCTCAGAGCTTAAATATCTCTTAACAAAACCAGCCACCATTAAAAGGTTTAAAAATACTTAATAATAATAAAAGCAGAAGAGAATACTCATTAACTCAACACAGTGACAATAGAGTTCACAATTCAAAGGAAATGCTTTAAAATAACATAGCAGGACAGTCTCACATAAAAACAGAAAATATCTAACTAATCTTGCTATATTCCTATCTATCTCCAAGAGAAACTAGGTTCTAAATAACATACTTACAGAACTAGGCAAAGAGATGGTGTGTTCACGTCAGAAACAAATACAAAATGCACTCTTTCTCTCTGAGATAGTTCTTAAGTTAATAATACACATTACTGCTTAGTTAGCTAGATGACATCACTATTTGACACTTGCATCTAGTTCCCAGGCTAAACAGATATCAACAGAATTTAACATGTCTCTATGAAAAATACTTATCTCTTAGAAGCTGACAGTTCTCACTTAGAAGCTTGCCAGAAACTGGAAGTCGTAAAACAATTACCTTGGACCCCTTTAATTACCTCTGTTTCAAATAATAGAAAGAACTTCCAGGTGTATACATTCTGTCTCTTTCGCTGAGATAAACTAACTTTATACACATTGTAAAACTCTTTACTTATCAACTTATTTTCTTAGAGTTTTGAAAGTTAGCTCTGTATATCCCAGTTTCTCCTATGAAACATACATTTATATAGGTATAGAGTTTATACACATTTCTGCTCTGTTCCAGCAGGGTGCACTGTGGTTACAAACTTGAAGCTCAGTACAGAACATATTTTAATCATAACATATAGCTCTCTTACATTTGTAAAACAACCCTTTCGATCATATTAATATTTACAAATGACACAGGATTATTTGCAAAATTCAATCTAGCTGGGATGGCAGTGTCACATTTGTATATAAATCATATTAATATTTTCAAGTGACATATAATTATTTACAAGATTCCAGCTAGCTGGGTTGGCAGCACCCTGGTTTATCACATTTCTCCCCCCACGAGAACTCAAGCTAGTTTTTCAAGTGTTCCTTGAGAAACGTTGCTTGAGAGGGTTGGGCCTATCTGGGAATACCTTACCCCATTCCCTGTCTTGAGAGTCCAGGTGCCTTGGCACTGCTGACCCCAGTACCATGCTGCACTGTCCCATCATATGCCTGCAACCCTAAGCTCCACCACAGTAATTTGGGATTTTCCTGGCTGGCTCCCTGTAGCCATAGATCCCCCTCAGACTCCTCCTGCATTGTACTGCAAATACTCAGCACAAGGGCCTCCCTGTCATGCTAAGGCTTCATCGTGTTAACATGGTACAGTTTGTGCCCCTGCCTCCTGCCTAGCAGTTCTACCATGTAGTTAACATTGCTGCCCTTCCATACCGCCTTCTAGGGTCCCTCCCAAGCTGCCTGCAGCTTGTTGTGTCAGACAGGAATGGGAACCATTACCTGCTGCCCTACAGCATACTCCCTAGCTCAAGCATTCCTGTCATACCAGACCTTTTTTCTGCTGTTGGGCTTCTGCCAGGTTCTCCTGGGCCAAGCCCATGAGTTCCCAGAGCCTTGTCCTGAGGTTTAGGACATATGTTGCAACAGACTCTTTGTGGGATTCACACTCCCACTCCTACTCATCTCAAATTAAATCTAGAGGCCCTCTTACCCTATGCCAATACAGCAACTCAAAGGGTGAAAAACCTGTGGATTCCTGAGCAATGTCTCTGTAAGCAAACAACAGATGGGGCACATATTTGTCCCACTCCCTCTTAAACTGATCTACAAATCCCCGTAGTATGGACTTGAGTGTACAGTTTAACCTCTAAACAAAACCATTAGTCTGGGGATGGTAGGAGGTGGTCTTTAAGTGTTTCACCTCACAGTACTTCCACAGACAAGCCAGCAGGTCTGACATGAAATTGGTACCTCTGTCAGTCAGTATTTCTTTTGGGAAACCTACCCTGCTGAAAATCTCTAAAAAGCATTTGCCACCTTTTCCACCTCAATAGAGGACAAAGCCATTTCCTAGGGTATCTGGTAGCATAATCCACTACCACTCAGATATACTTTTTCCCTGTGGAACATTGGGTACTCAGAGGCCTCACAATATCTACAGATACCCTCTGAAATGGCTCCTCAGTCACAAGCAAAGGCATCAAAGGAGCTTTCACCTTGTCTCCTGCCTTGCCTACCATTTGGCACTGCTCACAGGTCCTGCAGTACCCTGTAACATCTCTGGAAATTCCAGGCCAATGGAAGTTCTGCATAATACGTCTCTTTGTACATTTTGTGCCCATATGACCTGCAAAGGGAATATCATGGGTTTTGGCTGGAAGTGCCAGACAGTAGGCAGTAGGCACTACCAACTGCTGTATTCTCTCACCGTTTAGCCATCTCTCAGAGGGCCACTCTCTATACAGTACCCTTTGTCCCAGTATACAAAATCCCCCATTCCCTTGAAAATCAGTGCCTCACTAGCTGCCTCTCTCAGGCCTTGTAATGTAAGGTGTGAGAGCTGAGCCTGTCTCAACTCTCCCTTTGTGACCCTTCCCAGCTCCTCTTCCACAGGAAGTCTGGTATCCTCTGACAGCGGTGCCTCACTGTCAGCCTAGGTACTACTACTCACCTCTGCCCTTGCAGTCACTCTATCCGAGGGGCCATCAGTACCCACAAGCAGCTGTGGCTCACCTTCAGTCTCACTGCTACAGTGTAGCTCCCTCCCTGAAGTAACCACCTCACCAGTCCTGGCTGCAAGTATGTGGTCTGACTGGGTCTCCCCTAGGCTACCAGACCCACATGCTTGTCTCCAAGTCTAACTGCATGTAATTGCATTAACACATGGTAGTGCATTATCAAAATCTTTCCCTATAAGGACATCTGCAAGATGGTAGCTTAATACCCCTGTTGTCTCAAGACAACCTACTGTTGGCATTTTGTCATTTCCACTTACTGGATCTCCCACCTTTTGTTCCCCACCTACCTCCATGGAATCTATATGCTACATGACCCCACTGGTTGTATTCAAAACATTTAACCCTAGGACCTGGACATGTACCTGGACTAGTGGCTTCCCCTGCTACTGTCAGATTCTGTTGAGGCAGTCTGGTCTGCCCACCATGGTGTCCTTTACCTGTGCAGTAATGCCCTGCTTGCTAGGTATAGGTCTCCCTTCTTCCCCAGCTCATCTACAGTAAGTCATTGTCTATCTGCTAACCAGATCCTCATGTCCTCAGGCAAAGTGCTAAGGGCTTGTTCCCTCACCAAAAGGTCTGCCAGCCCTTCTAAAGTGGTGACCTGACATCCACCCATCACCTATGAAAATAAGTGCTTAGTTCAGCAACATATTCGCACACACGTTCATCTGTTTTGAGTCTATGCTCACAAAACTTTTTCCTATAAGCTTCAGGTGTTAGCTTAAAAAAATCTAGCAAACAATTCTTTACAACATTCTAGTTTAAAAAGTCAACATCAGATTGTTTGGAAAGAACATTTACAGCTTTACCACTGAGTAAGGGAGTAAGGAACTGTACCCAGAGCCCTTGGTCAACATCATACTGTTTACATACCCTCTCAAACATATGAATGAAACTATCAAAATTATCCCCCTTTATAAATTGTGGAAGAAATTTACTGACCTTTGTTGCTTCTGACGTTCGGTCACTCCCTTCCCCATTTTCTCCATGACTCTGGCAAAGAGTCAGCATTTCCTTTTCATGTTGCCTCTGCCTCTCTTTCTCGTTAGCTTCCAGGAATAGCTGTTTCTCATTCTCCTCAGCCTGCAGACGTCACAGTTTCTCATTTTCCTCGGTCTCTCTGCTGCTTCTGTTTCCAAACACTTGGCCTCCATCTCAAGTCTCTTTAACTCCAGATGGATTTTTAAGTCCTCTGTAGAAAGGTTGAACTGTTCCTTCTCTGAGTGTTGTACATCTCCACTGCCAGTCTGATCATCCTCCTGATTGCTATTCTCTGATGCAGCTGTGACCAAAGCTGCAATCATGTCTGCTTTAGTCAGGTTTCCATGCACCAGTCCTTTAGCCTGGCACGTCTCAGCCAAATGGCTCCTTGTCAGCTTGCCATGCTCCTCCGTGACATGCTTGCCTGCTCTCCCTGACTAACTAAGCTAATAAAAGAAATAAAACAATTGTGATATGAACTTTGAATGTTCACTGTGTGGCTGATTTAGAGTACAAAAACACCTTCAGTGATCACTGTACACAAGCTACAGGACTTCAATCTCTACACCACTATAAGCCAATTAATATCTGATGTGGCTATCTCACCACAATCAAACAATTAATATTTGATGTGGATATCCTGCCACTGGCAAACAATTAATATGTGATGTCCATGCACTGGCCAAGTAATCAAGGAGCCTCAATCCTCACCACTAACACCAGTAAGGGACATGCACATTGGAAGGATGAACAGTGCACGTGCAGTAAAGTACAATTTCCCTTAAGAGCACACAGAGATCACAGTCAGTCTGGGGCAGGTTTCTCCCTTTCTCACCAGATACCCAATAAGACTTCCCACTGGCACAGCTATAGGATTCAAATCTCAGCTGAGTGGTCAAACTAAAACCTCCAGCAAGAGAAACTAGGTTCTAAATAAATTAATTAAAAAGCAAGGCAAAGTGCTAGTGAGATGATGTGTTCAGGTTCAGAAACAAATACAATATTCCCTCTTTCTCTCTGAGAAAGTTCTTAAGTTAATAATACACATTACTGCTGGGTTAGCTAGATGACATCACTATTTGACACTTGCATCTAGTTCCCAGGCTAAACAGATACCAACAGAATTTAACATGTCTCTATGAAAAATACTTCTCTCTTAGAAGCTGACAATTCTCTCTTAGAAGCTTGCCAGAAACTGGAAGTTGTAAAACAATTACCTTGGAAACCTGTAATTACTTCTGTTTCAAACAACAGAAAGAATTTCCAGCTGTAGACATTTTGTGTCTTTAGCTGAGATAAACTAACTTTATACACATTGTAAAGCACTTTACTTATCAACTTATTTTCTTAGAGTTTTGCAAGTTAACTCTGTATATCCCAATTTTTACTATGAAACATATACACATTTCTGTTCTGTTCCAGCAGGGTGCACTGTGGTTACAATCTTTAAACTCTGTACAGAACATATTTTAATCATAACATATAGTTCTCTTACATATGTAAAACAAGTGTGTGGATCATATTAATAGCTTCAAGTGACATATAATTATTTACAAGATTCCAGCTAGCTGGGCTGGCAGCACCCCGGTTTATCATACCTTGGCAATTTGGCATAGAGTTTGTTGCAGGTGGTCAATACTGGGTATCTATTGCCTCCATCTCTGTCCTATTCCTATTCTCACAATAATGAGAATGCTCTATCTGATGATTCTGGTGTGGTTAGAGGTAGGGTTTAGGTTTAATCTCCTGAGGGTGCAGTAGCCCAATACATTCTGAATATTTAGACAGTGAACCTAAAAATATAAAAATAGAGGCTTTTTCCTTCTCTAGGATTGCCTCTAGGCTAAAGGATGTATTTTCTTGGGAACAGGTGTATGTTCCCCTCGAAATGGACAGATACTATAATTAATAGATAAGAAGCCCCTCATACTGCCCTAATTCCCCTTATTCTGCCAGCCTTGAAGTTTGCTTTCAATGCCACCTATAACTCTCCTGATTCACAGCCATCAGTCCCTAATAAGGCTAATAAACTATATAAAGTTTTTCACACTAATAAATTTCTTTTTTTCATGTTCTGATCTTAGTGCTGATTCTGCAGCCATCACCCCTGCTGCTTCTGCTGTAAACAGGCTCTGTGTCACCCCATCCCAGTTCTTGGGGATAAAGAGGATATACGTAGTCTGGAGACTGAGTAAGATACTTTTTGTCTTCAACTACTTTACCTCTACAATACTCAGGTATTAAGTCTGTATGAGGAAATTTATGCTGAAGTGTGCAAATAGGTTGAGAGAGTTTTCTGCTTTACAACTTATTAAAGGTAGGATTTATTTAAATCAGGTTATATCTAACCTGTCCGAGTATGTAAACATCCTTTAAAAAGGATGTGTGATTGTGCTGATACTATTTCTCTGGCTTCTCCTTCGGCTGCAGTCTTAAGAAGATTTGCTTGAGTATATAATCAAAAGTTTTTAGATCATTTCATGTCAGAAATTATGAATTCCTTCAGTTACAAGAAGAATTTATTTGGGCCTTTTGCTACGCAGGTTCTCAAACATTGGGATGAGATGGATATGCTAATGTAGGCATTTCTAGGATCTTTCAGGTTCATTGGATCTTTCCCTCCAAATCCTCTACCCTTTCAGAAGACAAAGCAAGCAGGTGGTACCACCTGCAAACAGATAGACACCTAAAAATAGATGTCAGAAAGGCCAAATAACAATCCCAGTAAACAAGGACCTTTCCCAAATAAAAGTCAGGTACCAGCCTTTGAATGATTATGCCAGAATTTTGGTCACCTTCCTTCTCTTTTCTGCCCCAGCATCTCTTCTTCTTTCTCAGAATCTGGTCCTTAATGCTCTTTTGTGGCAGCAGATTTTCTCTGACAAATGGATTTTGAAGGTGATCCAGGAAGGATACTGTTTGCAATGCATAGAAAATCCTCCTTACAGTCGGATCTCTCCCCATCCTCCCTTCCAAGTATAGGTGTTTCCCCAAGTTTTCCAACATATGTTCCATAGAAGGAGCAGTCATAGAGACCAGTATTAGACCTGTACCTGTCTTTTCTCAATCTTTTTGTGAAAGTTACAAAATTCAGGATGTTGACCCTTCAAACAGCCTTAACTCTTGTTCTATATCAGAGTGTCATGGCAACCTTAGACCTCAAAAGATGCTTACCTTTCCATTCCATTTGCAAACTTTTTCAAGAGATTTCTAAGATTTAGGGTGCTTGGATCACATTATCAATTCTTTACATTACTCTTTGGGCCATCCATTGCAGCAAGAGTGTTTTGCCCTAGTTGCAGCCCATTGCAGATTGCAGGGTATCTGTATTTTTCCTTATTAAGATGACTTGCTTATCTGTTTAGAGTCCCAGATGTCAGGAGTGGTTAACAAGAGTTTCTTCTATCCTAAGATATTTGAGATTCCAGATAAATGTATAAAAAGCCTCCCTCATCATGCCATCACACAAGATTGTGTTTCAAGGCTGCCTTATAGATACTGTGATGGAAAAGGCTTTCCTTCTTCAAGAGAAGATGGATTTGAATCTGGAAATCTTCCTGAACTTTTCTCATTAGTCTCAGGCTACTGTCAGAGAATTTCTTAGGATACTAAGCTTCAAGGCTTATAAGATTTTCATGATTCTCTTTGTCAAATTATATATGAGAAAGATTCATTGGTATCAAGAACATGTGGGTCCATCGTTCTTATACTCTGGATTTCAGATTCTAATCTTGGGCTCTGTAAAGTCAGAACTGCATTGGTGAAGAGATCAGATAGCTCAGAATCAAGGTCTTCCTTTTTCTTCACCCATCCCAACACAATCTGTAAGACTGATTCCTCAGTTTTGATGGAGCAGCAGTTTCAAAAGGGGGTAAAAGAATAGGAACTGTGGAATAGTTCAAACAGACCAAAGCACATCAGTATCAAAGAAATGTTGGTTGTGATTCATGCCATAAAGTCTCCACATCACCTATGGAACCCAGATCCTCTACAAATCATTACAGACAATAAAACAATGACGTGGTACATAAACATGCGGGGGGGACCAGGTCATACCCTCTGTGCCAGCAGTCAATGATAGCTTGTGAGTTGTCTCATCAGCTTTCTTTAACATTTCAGGCATCTAACATACTGTCAGTGGCAGGCAACATATGCAGGTCCTGGACAGGCCCTCATGAGTGGAAGCTCAATGAAGAGGTCTTTCAGAAACTAGTCCAGATGAAGGTAGATGGGTTCACCTCCTTTCAGAACAGTTGAACAAATTATTTTCTAGGCCTCCTTGTAGGCAAAAAAAAACTATTTAAATGATTTTATTTGTTTTTAAAAGATATCTATAGAACTCACAATAACTATGTATCTATAATGGTGTTTTAAGTGCAATAACCTTAGAAATGCTTTAATAGAAATCTGGTGAACATTTCTAAATAATTCATATCAAATGAATGTAAGCTCCGGTTACGATGGTAACCGCATAAAAGTTCACCCAGTATTATATCTACTAGCATTCTGATGTTCTTATTGCCTTTTGTCTAAACATGGACTTACTGTTGAACTGCACTAAGTTCTTTAAATGTCCACTTGTTTGTTTCTTTAGTTGCATTGGCAACCGTAAACAAGTCTTTCTAGGGCTATACCTGCTAGCATTCTGTTGCGCAGTGTTCTTATTGCTTTTACTTATTCCATTTAAGCACAGAGTTATAGTTGAATTACATCAAGTTCTATAATTGTTTGTTTGTCTAACTTATTATATATATATATATTTACACTTTTAATTAACAAATTGCAACATGAGTTATGTTCAAGACTTATTATTTTAGAATCTGTAAGCACTATTAATGAAAGCATTGCTTCTGACAGTTTGCCAGTTGATTTTGGAAGCTAAGCATTGCTGCTTTAAATATTTAATGAAGTACCTAATTACATAGGGCTTGGTTTTAATCTATGTAATTTATGTAGTATATAAGCACTTTACTGCAGAATTTTCATTTGTCTGATGAAGCGTGGCTGTGACCACGCGAAAGCGCTTACCTTTCAATTATATTCATAATAAAGAAGAGTTTTACTTTTGCTACGGCTGCCGACAATTTCTTTGAACTGTGCATTTGGGAAGTGTATTTTAAACAACAACCGCTCATTACTTCAACTACATTGCGGTGAGATCAGGTTTCTGCTTTTCGCATTTGCACCCGTTTGTGTTACCTGACCTCTTGGAGTTGCAGTTACCTCTTGGTTTTTTTCAATTTTGTCTGTGTGGTAACTGCTCTACGCGATGGATTCCACCAATGTAGAATTAGACTACAGACCAGAGTCGAGGGAACTTTCAGCTATACCAGAAGGATTGCTGCATTACGTCGCTAACCCTTTATTGGCTTTGGAACTAGGTGGGCCAGTTAACATTCCTGCTTCCACCTTACCTGAAGAAAATCTTGCTGAATTCAACTTGGTTGTGAAAGAGTTTGAAGACAAGTTATACCTATTACAAAGGTACGCCTGGCAAAGGCAACATCTTGAAGCATCCATACATCATAGAATTGTACCCCGAGGAATGCGTGTATTTTGCATGCCATCTTATGGAACTAATCATCCGGTGCTCTTGAAAAAGTGGCAGGACCTAAATATTGAACAAGGATTCAGGTACATGTCACTCTTAAATGAATATTTTCTACCACTTGAGACTAAATTACGTACTGAAATAGACATAACCCACAAAAATTTAACTGACAAGTTTAAATCAGATTTTGCTAAAAATAGATTGCAAACTATTTTCTCACAAGTGAATTCTTTCAGTGAGAAACTGAAACAAATCAAACTGAAAAAGTTGCAGAGAGATTTTAATGATTTCCAAACAGGTCAGATTTTTGTCTGGCCCAGATACAATAATGCACAAACTCAATTGCAAAGGCCAGCTTCTTTAACACATGCTAATGACAATGTTATAACTAGTGATGCTGCTTCTACATCTGTTGGTGTTTCAGCCCCGTCTACTCTACCTATAACTGATAATAATTCTGCTCAACTTAGTGAGACGGAATTTCCTAGACTGACTGCTTACTCTGCAACACCACCTCCTAACCAACTAGCTTTTGCTAATATGCACAATGACATTCGTTTAGGCGCTAAACCTAAAGTTGCTCAAGAAGCAAGTCGTTTTTTACCTTATCCCATAAAAACACAGTATCAAGGGAGAGGGCGCTCTCAGAGCAGAGGGCCAAGAAAAAGGAAAAATTCAGAAGAGAGATATGGAACGAATCGAAGGCAAAGGATGTGACTGACATATTTGTTAATTTATCTAACTATGATTTATGTATATCAGATGCTAGCTTGATTAACAAGGGCTTAAATTTCATACCAGCACAGTGCAGTAACTTAGCTGATGTTTTATGTGAGCTACGTATTTTTTGTAGAAATGTAGCCCTTAAATTGTTTTTTAAAAACACCACTACAACAAATAACACTGAAACTCTACAATCTGAATATGTGTCACTAAGACAAAAAAGTAATTTTTCACCTCCATTACCCTTCAGTATTGATTGTTTCTTAAAGGCCTGTGAGAGAGATTTTTATAAACTCTTTTCTACTAAGAAAAACAAAATAGCTTATGTTAACTTAACTTCTGGTGAAATGGCATCTTTGAAGAAGTTCAAGCAGTTTTCTGACATCACCTTTAGACCTGCAGACAAAGGTGGTGGCATTATAGTCATGAATACAGCAGACTATGTTACTTTGATGTTAAATATGTTATCAGATCAAGAAACTTACTCCACTATTTCTCAGAAAAAGTTTGCTCTATTATAACTAATGTACATGCAACATTACATGACCTTCTAATGTGCCGACAAATCACACCAGAAGAATATAAGTACTTGTACATTGAGTTCCCTACTACTCCTACAATAAAAGGCTTGCCCAAGATTCATAAACAGGTACATCCTATACCTCTTAGGCCTATAGTCTCAGGCTGCAATTGGGTAACTGCCACCATTTCGACTGCTCTTGAAAAATATCTTAGGCCTGTAGTGGATTCGGTTCCAACTCTGTTAAGAGATACCTATGATTTATTAAGCAGCCTTAAGAATGTAACACTGAATACTGGGACAGATGAGTATATGCTGATAACATTAGATGTAAAAAATCTTTTTACGTCCATTCCCAATGATTTGGGTTTGGAAGCAATTAGAGAATTACTTGTAAGAGATACCAACTTCTCCTCTGATAAAATTATACTAATTTGTCAGCTCTTGGATCTAGTGCTTAACAATAACATCTTCATGTTTGATAGCATGACGTATTTGCAGACATGGGGTGTAGCTATGGGCACCCATGCTTAAATCATAGTGGTCCTGAATTGGGAAAAAGAACATTTGTTTACCAATCCTGCTTTTAACAAAATTAAGTTCTACAAACGCTTTGTAGACGATGTTCTCCTAATTTGGCAAGGTACCCTAGAGGAATTTACATGTTTCTTACATCACCTAGAAACCACTACTAGTTATCTGAAATTCACAGTGGAAGCATCCATGAAGCAAGTTGAATTTCTGGATGTTACCTTGACACTTACTGAGCAAGGAAAAATCACGTCCTCTATTTTCAGGAAACCTACCTGGACTAATACACTACTTCATTTCAACAGCATGCATCCTAGGCATATGTTCCCAGGAATAGTTAAAAGCCAGTTCACTAGGTTGACTAGACTTTGCCAGGAAAGTACTGTTTTAGAAAAAGAATCTGACCTATTAGAACAATTATTTTTAGATAGAGGTTATAATTTTAAGCTTGTCAACTCCATTAAAAACAATACTATACATTCCACAGAATTTACACCACTCACTGTTAAGAAATATATTTCTTTTAAACATAGAAATAGCAATGACAATATAAAAATACCATACATTTTAAAATATACTAGTGATGTAAAATGTTTGGAGACTGTTATACGGAACAACTGGAACATATTACAGACAGATTATTTAGTAACCAATTTAGTGGGTAACTTTCCTTCCTTCTTGTACAAAAACTGTTCCAACTTGAAACAAATTCTATGTAAAGATTTTGTACTAAATACTAAGAAATCTACCCAAGTAATGGGAACAGTTTCTTGTGGTTCTTGTACCAGGTGTAAAATGATTTGTCTAGATTCCACCTTTACTCATTCCACTCTAGGTTTTACCTACCATATCAATGTTGCAGCTACTTGTCAGACAACAAACCTGGTTTATTTAGCAACTTGTACAAAATGCACAGCATTCTACATTGGATTGACTAAAAGAAGGTTAACTGATCGCATCTATGATCATTTGTACGAAATAAAGAAAGAAATAGACACTAATGCATTAGCACAACATATAATAGAACATAAAGAACATACTTTTCTATTCAGGGTACTTGAAAAAATAAACTTAAATCCCAGGGGCGGAGATAATATAAATAATCTAGCCCTGGCAGAATTAAAGTGGATTTTAAAATTTAATGCTCATAGTTACCCAGGACTGAATACCTCAGTTTCTATTAAACCCATTTTAAATAACAGGAAACGCTAAAATTTATGTACAATTATTATATTTTTTAGATGTACGTTTTTCATTTCTAAAATGTCTTAAAATTATGGTATAAGTTATATAATCTAATATATTTTTATAATAATATTGGTTCAAAACTAGGCATTTTTTACCTGTCATTTTTATTTATGTTTTTTAAATTTATTATTTTTTATATTTCATATGTCTTATACCTTATGGGCAACTAGTATATTTAGCTAAGCTTAAATTTAATACTTATATGCTTATACTTTAATATATAGTTATATTCCTGGGTCTATGTTATATTTAATTCAATTAAACTATTTTTACTAAAATAGATTTTGTTTATTAGCTTTAAGGTAAAGGAAGTATTCTGATATATAAACCCTAACAATTGATTAATTTTAATATGGATTTGTTTATTTATGTATTCTTATCTGTCTGGCTTCATTTTTCTCAGCATTGCTATATATTTTTCAACCTTATTGTTATTTGCGCCCAACTGGATACGTTCATGTTTCAAGTCACTAGTACATTTCAATAGACTTCGTTTCGGGTTCTACTTGGTCTGTGATACACACTTTTTAAAAGTTATATGTCACTTGGTCTGAG
Organism: Protopterus annectens; assembly: GCF_019279795.1. Classification (NCBI taxonomy): domain Eukaryota; kingdom Metazoa; phylum Chordata; order Ceratodontiformes; family Protopteridae; genus Protopterus; species Protopterus annectens. Next base: position 776,090,919 of record NC_056739.1, on the reverse strand, counting down.
TTCCGAATTGTATTTTTTGATGTTTTAATAATGTTTTTATAGTAAGACTTAATCAAGTATGTAAAACTATTTAAATGATTTTATTTGTTTTTAAAAGATATCTATAGAACTCACAATAACTATGTATCTATAATGGTGTTTTAAGTGCAATAACCTTAGAAATGCTTTAATAGAAATCTGGTGAACATTTCTAAATAATTCATATCAAATGAATGTAAGCTCCGGTTACGATGGTAACCGCATAAAAGTTCACCCAGTATTATATCTACTAGCATTCTGATGCGCAAGGTTCTTATTGCCTTTTGTCTAAACATGGACTTACTGTTGAACTGCACTAAGTTCTTTAAATGTCCACTTGTTTGTTTCTTTAGTTGCATTGGCAACCGTAAACAAGTCTTTCTAGGGCTATACCTGCTAGCATTCTGTTGCGCAGTGTTCTTATTGCTTTTACTTATTCCATTTAAGCACAGAGTTATAGTTGAATTACATCAAGTTCTATAATTGTTTGTTTGTCTAACTTATTATATATATATATATATTTACACTTTTAATTAACAAATTGCAACATGAGTTATGTTCAAGACTTATTATTTTAGAATCTGTAAGCACTATTAATGAAAGCATTGCTTCTGACAGTTTGCCAGTTGATTTTGGAAGCTAAGCATTGCTGCTTTAAATATTTAATGAAGTACCTAATTACATAGGGCTTGGTTTTAATCTATGTAATTTATGTAGTATATAAGCACTTTACTGCAGAATTTTCATTTGTCTGATGAAGCGTGGCTGTGACCACGTACCTTTCAATTATATTCATAATAAAGAAGAGTTCTACTTTTGCTACGGCTGCCGACAATTTCTTTGAACTGTGCATTTGGGAAGTGTATTTTAAACAACAACCGCTCATTACTTCAAATACATTGCGGTGAGATCAGGTTTCTGCTTTTCGCATTCGCCTCCTTGTAGGCAGGCATGGATAAAAGAGGTTCTATCATTCCCATGGTCAGGGATGTTCCTATATGCATTTCCACCATTTCTAATGATTTTCAGGGTAAGTCTGAAGATTCAGAAAGAATCTTCAAAAATCACTGTGGTGACTGGCTCCCCCTTCTTATGGAATTGGCCAAAGGCAATCAGCACAAGATTTCTCACGTACTCTGGATCTTCTCACACAAGACAGGTGGAGTTTGATACAGCCCAACCTCAGGCAACTTCAGCTTACTGCCTGGATGATTCAATTTACTGGTTCAACAGTAAGTACTAGGGTAGCTGCCCTTGCAGGCCATTTTCAGCCTAACCAGTTTCCCTTTTTGTGCTGAAAGTAACCTATCCCATTTGGTAACAGATTAGCTTTACGCATTCCATGTTCGATAATTATATATTACCCCTAATAAGAATAACTGGGATCATGTCATAGTTAATTTGAGGGGACCTATGCATAGGATAAAGCATTTAGGATCTGCATTTGTCCATTAGTAGAGAAGGTGGCAGTCCTGGGGTAATGTTTTTGTTTCCTGTAGATCTAAGTTGTGCTTGAAAATGGACAGGGATGAACTTTGTTTTATGTGGATGGGAAGTTTGTTCCACAGCAGCAGTATCCTTTGTGAAATATACCTGTCCCTCCAAGCCTTACTGTTGATATTGCAGAAGCAATTTAGATCCCTAGACCAAGTGTTTCTGATGCCATTTGACTTGCTGTAGTGTAGATAACATGCATGAGTTTAGAAAGATTAAGCAATTAATTTTTAATAACAACTCCAGAGCAGAAGAACTTTCAGCACAAGGACTTAAGCAACAGAAAGTAGAAAGGGTTGTCGGCAAACTTAGGGAGCCTATGACAAGAAAAATAACCAGAGATTCTATTGTGGCATTATAGATATTTTAGAAATTTTATGAAAATTTGTATAAAGCAGAGGAATGTAGAAATCAAAAGAGCACAAACTGAATGGTTTAGGGAACATATAACTATGCCAACATTAGAAAAAGAAGCTGAGACTCAGCTATTAATAGTTAAGATAGGAGGGGAGGGGATGAGATGAAAAAGGTGGTTTACAAACAATTGACAGGAAAGTCTCCATGAACAGATGGTATTCCTGTGAAAGTTTGAAAGTTATTAGGAAAGAAAGTGATAAATATGCGGAAGATTTTATTTTTTAGTGCTTTAAAAGGAGGGGAGGCACCAGCATCTTTGAGAAAGCTGTTGTGGCTGTATTACTCAAACAGGGTAAATATAAATAAGACCCAGTTTAATATAGTTCCATTTCAGTTTTAAATCATGATTATAAGTGTTTATATCTATGCTATGTAAAGGCATGGCAAAGGTTTTATCTATAAACAAGAGCTTCCAGTTTCTCAGTTTTTGTATTAACTTTTGTTTAGTCTCTTCCCACATATCCTTAGCTGCCATAACAGAATCCTTTTTAATCCGTACTCCTAAATATTTAATTTTATCATGTCCACAAAAATATATGTATTGTCAGACCACTTCATGTCTGGGTACATAGTTTATAGCTATAGCCTTTATTTTGTCATTAATGTTATATCTCAAAATGACTTGAAACTCTGTCAAGATGTTCTACAATGCTAACATGTCCTTTTCTGATTTTATCAGGTACAAAATAATATCATCAGCTTTTCTTGTTTACCATACCAGTTATTCCCTGAATTTCTGTATTCCTTATTTTTCTTGCCAATAGCTCTAAATATAAAACAAGTAACAAACAGGAAAGAGGGCATCCCTGCCTGGTTCCTCTGTTCAGAAACATCAGAAAGGAACCCACCCACTTTAATTGTTGCCTCTGATGCCTCATATATCCTCCTAATTAACCTCATTATTATATCATGGAATGCAAATACTTCCATTGCTGTACTCATAAAATCCCAGGTTACTCTGATGAATGCTTTCTCTGCATCAGGATCCACCACCACAGCAATATTTTCTTACACTCTGTTTCCCTCTGGATCTTCATTGCTGCATTAATGTTGTCAAATGCTTGCCTCCCCTCCACAAAGCCACATCTTTGCCATTCTTTTAGCTATCGTAGATAAAAAAACCTTTATAATCATGGTTTAGAATCTAAATGGGCCAATATGAAGCTGGATCTGATGGGTCTTTACTATCTTTAGGTATTACAACTACCACAGCTTTCTTTCAGAATGCTGGTGCTTCCTCTCATTTTAAAATATTGCTAAAGAAAACTTTGCAGATCTTTATCACATTGTTCCCTACTAGCTGCCAAACTTCCGCAGGAATACAGTCTGTTCCTGGAGGCTTTCCTGCAGACTGATTGTACATTACCATTCTTTTCTCCTCCTACCTTAACTGTTAATTGTTGGGCCTCATCTATCTCTAACCTTGGCATACTTAAGTCTTCCATAAATATTTCCATTTGTGCTCATTCCTTTTCCACATTTCTCTGCTTTATACACATTTCCATAAAATTTCCAAAATGTCTCTAATACCTCTACAGGATCTATGGTTATTTTTTTGTTATATGCTTCTTAAATTTGGCAACAATCATTTCTACTTTTTATTGCCTAAGTCATTGTGCTAAATATTTTGTGCACTGGAGTTATTATCAAAAACAGTTGCTTAACAACAGTCTTTCTAAAGTCATGCATATTATCTAGATATTCCTTATTTTCTCATTAGCACTCTGCATTTCCACTTTTTCTTGTTCTGAGAGATTCCCCTTCCTCTACAGTACTTTAACCTTTGTCAGCCCCTCTGAATAATTCCTGTTACTTTTTAACCATATCTCTTTTTCTTTTGTTTCTACCCTATTTTTAAACTCCAGTTTCATTTTATCCATCACACTAGCTATAACTTGTAAAGAAAATTCTTTCTACCCTTATAACTCTCAAATAATTTCCACTACCCACTCCTTAAATTCCTCTCTTTTTTAACAGGTAGGTTGGGAAGTCTCAGTGTTTCGTTTTTACTTCATTACCCTACGTTTGTGTTAGTTGTTGGCACACAATTTGAAATAGTTATTGAGTATGTGTTGAAACTTTCAAGTAAATGCACATCTTCCTTTAAAATATAATTTCTGTCTAGTCTAGCCCAGTTATTATACTTTGTCGATAATATGTAAATTCTCCCCAAGTTTCTACTGTTGAATTTATGTCTTCCATAGCATATATTTTCATACATTTCTTCAGAAATCTACCCTATTTTATTATATTTTCTTTTCTATGTCACCCAGATAAATCCTCTTAGTTGCAAATCTAATTCCAATGACTACCTGTAAGTAATATTCCCTGCTAAAAGGTGAGCATTTCACCCCCAATTTTCTTGAGCTCCATAACGATGGCTTTAGGTAGCCTATAAATACATGACAGTGTAATTATTATCCCTTGACCCTGGAGATTTGTTTTTGGTGCCTTAACGGCTCTGATGTTACCCTGCAACACACATTTCTATCAAGGTTTTTAAATGTTTGCATCAACTGCATTCTGCACATTGTGATACTTGATAACCTGGAGACATATTCTGACAATGATAGCGAGGAAGAAGTTGATGATCTTGAAGTCCATCGAACACAACAGGCTGCACATCTAAAATGTTGGCAACATTTATTGTAGCTGCAGCATGACATCATAACACAGGTCTTTGGATGAAGCTAAGGGAAAACAACCTGCAATAAAATAATACTTCACCACTACAGTATGCATTACTGTGAATTAATACCTGACATAATGCATACAAATGTAACAACAAGAAATCAGTAGCAGCATGTAACACAGAGGTAGCATACAGCAGAAAAATAAATAAATAAATTAATTAATAAGGTAGCATGGGATAAGAGCAATACTTTCACCACTTCAAAATCTAAGGGCAGATGTTATGAGAGCCCACATGACATATGAATCCACTAGGGCAGGACCTCACATCACATCTCCTGTCATGGCTGCCCTGGCATCC